>NC_051862.1:11282803-11420303 GCF_015732765.1 Culex quinquefasciatus
TGGATTTGCTAATCTGGAACACTTTATCAGGGATTGGGGTTCGGTTTGGGGAATTTATGGAGTGTACACATGGGCAAAGCCGCTTTGGTGTTTGATGGTTTGGAATTAGTTCAATCAGACGTAAACAGATTTCTTCGGTGGAAGAGGGATGGTTAGCAAATAGAAATGAATGTCTCAAATTTGAAATTACATTTATCATAAACGAAGATAAAATTAATTGACCATCATGTTCATGGTCATCACAAAATTACTCAAACATTGTTGACTCTTCCAAACAGAGCGTTATGCTTGTCATTCAAGCATCAAACAAGAGTCATGAAGTCACAATTTCGACAGCAAAGTTCAACCACCACTCTTCCCTTCATTGCTAACTAAGTTGACTGATTGACTGCTACTACTCTGCTTGACTCTCTATCTCTCCACCAACATTCATAATTCAGTTAATGTAATGCACCGTCTACGCTGCCGCCACCGCTGCCGAATTGTACGTGAGTCGTTGACTTGCGGCATCGACCGAGCTCCGTAACGTACCTTGCTGCCACTACTACAGGTCGACCCGACGCCGCCGATGACGATGGTCATTCCAGAAAAAAAGCTCCCAGCTCCTCCAGGTCAAACATCACGTCGTATTTGTTTTTATTATTTCGTGCTCACATTTCTGCGCCGTGCCACGTGAAAAGCTCTTTTCGTCTGAGCTACGCAGCAGGTTAATAAAGTCATTTCCATTCCCGTGCCGAACCAAGTCTCGGAGTTCGTTCTTCTGCTAGGGGTACAAGTGAATTTACCTGGCGAAACTCGGACGGATGTTAATTTATGTTTACGAACAGCACTGGCAGGCGGTATGGTGCTGAACTTGGAAAGAAGCCCGGCTTCAATCGTGACTTACAAGACCAAATGCCGCTGGATAATGAGAAGGTTTCCTCCCCGGTGTACATCGCTTAATCGGTTGGAAGGTTTCACCTGCTGAGAGTAGAACGTAGAAAAAAAGTGGCAATCTTTGAAATGGGGACGGAAGTATTTATGACTTTTTTACACTAGGGTTGTTGAACTTGAAGCTATTGCATGCAATATTTGAATAGACGATGTTACGAGAAAAGTCATATTTCAAAGTTTTGGACACAAAAGAGTGATCTTGTAACTCGTAACGAATCTTTGGAAAAAGCCCTGATTCTCACGTCTTGTACGCCACACTTTGTAACGATGGGGTGTTCGCTTTTCGCACGCGGAGTTCCAAAGCATTCTCCGCTTTTTAGCAAACTGGTCCATTGAAAATCAATTCAATTCCAGAGCCAACAATGGTCGTCCAATCAGGTGGGTGGGTCTCCACACCACCGCCAGGTAGCGAATCTCTGCGACGATCTTGATGCAGGAAAGAAGTGTTCAGTCGTGCGTGCCCTGGTTTCAAGCTCAGGTTTGCCAATTTTTCGAAACCGTATCGCAAGTCGCAAGAATTGTTCGCGCAGAAATTGTATACCATCTTTTTTTGCAGTCGCTGAACGAATCGACCCAAACTCCTGAAGAAGTTTTGAAGAGAATGTTATCCTGCCGCGGTCCAAACTGCTATGCTGTAGCTATCTTGAAGAGCTCTTGTAGAACTCCTGGAAAAAAATGTTACTTGGGAGTAATCTTTAACACTTTCGAATGTAATCGCAGGATTTCAGATTATCACTTAAAAAGATATTTTAAGTCACCTTAAATTAAAAAAAACTAACTTAAGCTACTTACGTGGTCAGTGCCTTCCTCACTCCTAACCCAAAAAGGGAACACACAAAATGATTAAATCTATGAATATCACTTAAGTCGTCATCAATACAGACAGGGTTGCCAGATCTTCAAACATGTTTTGGAAGGTCTTTCGAAATACCTATCCAGCTATAGGTCAGATGATTGATCAGATTATAGTTTTCATACAGATAAGTGACAAAGTGTATAAATATCACTTGGCTCGGCAACTTGGGAAAAATTTTGAGCACAAAGGGGAATACGCACATACACACACACAGACATCGGTTCAAATTTTGATTCTGAGTCGATAGATACACATGAATATAAGTCTACAAGCTGTTTTTCAAAAGTTCATTTTTAGAGCAGGATTATAGCCTTACCTCATTGAGGAAGGCAAAAAACGAAACAATGTTGCAATCAGTTCATACCAATAGTGATTCAAAGCTAACGCTACTAACATACTATTTTAAGTCCCTATCGAACGGATTATTAACCGTGATCACGGATTTTTATCCTGACACGTTACTGTGATAACTGATGATCTTCTTCCTTCAAGATTCGAATGCTTAGTATAGGGAAGGTGGTGTATCAAAAAAGCAATTTTCCCTCATAAGAAATCGCTTTTTTAAGAGTTTTCTCTAAACAAGTATCATTATTATTAAATATTTTCAAAGTTTATATCAGCCCCTTTAAAAGAGAATCAAAAAATTCAAAAAAATTAGAGTGGAATCAATTGTAATCAAGTAGGCTTTAAATTTACTGCACACATTTTTTTTATAAATCATGCAATAATATGTTTTGAGTGATTCTAATTTTCCAGTTGTCTTGTTTTCTGCGCTTTAACTTTCCTAATAATTATTTTAGATTAAGTTGGTTTTGTCATATGTTTACGGGGACTAAAAAGGTATCTGTTGCGCTAGAGTTTCTGATGGTGCAAAATCTGGTACAGGAGAAGTGAATTAGAGAAAATATGATCAAAAAAAATCTAAGAGATTTCCAAAACAAAATCAAACCTGCAATTGAAAATTTCTCTAAACGATGTATACACATTTTTTAATAAAGTGCACTGCTTTCAACTTACAGGCATTTGAAGGTGATATATTTCGTAAAATGTCCAGATTTTTGTATTTCAAAATTACCTATTTGGCAAAAAGCACACCTACAAAAAATATTTGTAAAATGCTGAGAAAATCTAATACAAATAGAAATTGAAGTAAATTTTCTGTTTTTTTTCTGGAATTTAAAAATTTATTTGCATTGGAACAAAAAAAAGAAAATTTCACAAAAATATGATTTTTAAACATTTAAACATAAACTAATTTTGCTACGGTGCTTTTCTTTGAACTGTAAAAAAGAACGTTTTTTTTTTCAAAAAAAAAAAAATCGACTGAAAATACTTATAACTTCTAAACGATGTAATTTACAAAAATAATTTCAAGCGTTGTTTTCAACTTTTGCATTTAACATAATTTACTGTAAATTTGATTGACAATATTTTTACGACGATTTTTTACGACTACATTTGTTTTCTAAATTTCTAAACTTTCGTTCCTGATTTGCAGCACAATAAACTTTAGCGCAAAAGATGCCTTTTTGTTCGCTAAAAGATAAAAAAAACGAAAATAGAAAAAAACGTATTTTCACAATTCAACTTTTAGTAAAAAATACTAAAATAGCTAGAAATTGTGTATCCTTGTATCTGTTTTTTTCTAGAAATCATAACCTGCAACTCGATATAAAAATCCCTTTTCATGAATCATATTTGTGAATAAACACATGCTCATCGTTTATGACCAGCCTGCATACATTTTTTTAAATTTTAAAATTTGGTCTAAAATATGAGAGGAGCAAATTATCCATTTGCAGACCCTTTCAAAGTTGATGCTTGATTTAAAAATTTTAAATTATTTTTATTCGAAAGGTCAGACAATTTCACAAAAGTTTCAATTTGTTCCGAGACATCGTAAGTTGAAAATTACATTTCCATCGCTTTGAATTAATTGTGAGGCTGTGCCTGAGAAATAATTTGAAGCAAATTTTCTCAAAAATGTTTTTTTTATTTTTCAGAAGTGGTTTTCCTGCATAACTTATTTAAACAAATGAAAAATGTTAAGATTTCTGAAATTTATGACCTAAACCTGCTTATAATTCCAAAACGGTGCACTTTATCAAAAATACGGTGCAAAACTTTTCGATTGCAAATTTTATTTAGTTTGAAATACCACATTTTCGATATTTTTCAAAAATCTATTTTTTTTTTAAATCATGTCTTGGAAACCAGATATTGCACCATCTTACACTTTTTTAGAGTCCCATTAAACATAAACAAAAAACAAATCGAAACTACTCTCAGTGAACAAAAAGTGACATCAAGAAATGTTTTTTTTTTTTTTCAAAGGTTGAACCTTTTTTCTGAATAGTCAAATCGATGAAACATCAAATCGATCAGAAATAGTACGTCTATCCCAGGAATTTCCGGGACAAAATTTCCGCGATTATTCCAAAACTGGGAATTTTCATATTTTGCTCCGAAATTCCCGAGATTGAAAAAAAAACAAATTTTGATCTTGACATTCGGATTTTCTGCGAAAAAAGATAAACAGTTGAATACTTGGTAATTGTTAAGGAAAATTGTTCAAAAATTTGTTTACATATCCGGAAAATGCCAAGCGCTTAAAATATTTTCTATTTAATTTTGTATATTTTCAAAAGACTAGGTTCTTTATTTACGTTTTATATCATATTTAATTATTTTTCATCCATCACCGGCATCTGGGGCTATTCAGAACAAATGAAACAAATTAAAACAGCTGTTTAAGCCATTTTTTGCCAAATGGCATGTTTTTTATTGTCAGTTAAAACAGAACAAAACAATTAGTATACATTATCCAAATTCATTGAACTTGTTTTTTTTACATTTTTAATGATTTTCTAGTCATTCCATATAAAAGGGATATTTAATTTGGATAAAAATTGTGGTTCACTTAAAACCCAAAGCACAGCAGAGATCAAAAAACATTTTAAATTTCTTTTAAACTATCTTACAACTGCTGTCCTTATTTAGGTTGAAGTTTCGATTATTACCAATTAATAGTATGGAGCTAATTCTATGATTTTAAGCTTGAAATACATAACAAATAAAATGAAAACTTAAAGTTTGTGACTGTTTCAAAAATTTAACAGGATCCCGAGAATTCCCTAGATTGCAAAAAATTTTTTTTTCAGAAAATCGAAAGATACAGGTTTTTATATTTTTAAGTACCTATTTTATATGACCCTCGCGTGAAATTGTATGGAGACTTGTATGTACATCGTCAAAGTTTCATTCAAAAAAAAAAAACAATGAAAGGTCAATTTGGGAAAACGTATAGAATTAAATGGTTTATCAATAATTTCTTTATTTTGTTTTACTAATTTTATGAAAATAAGACTTCACTTTTGAATTCTTAAGTTAATTTTTCGTTCCTATATCTTTGTAATTTTCAGCCCACAGTCCCCAACAATTTGCATTCCCAACCGCATCCATCGGCATCGTCGGCTCTAAAGTGCAATTGAACGTGCCTTATTTATAATTGATGCCAACTAACCAACCAGCCAGCAGCAGCAGTGTCGGCTTGTCGGCACCAAGCAAATCAGCATCCAGATCGACGTCAACTGCTTCTCTGTAATTCCAAATTGCAGGAAAATGGCCAAGGAAATGCACCGAGCGTGAGCAAAATCCCTCACTTTTCACGCTTGACTGATGTGTTTTACCACTCAAGAGGTCCCGGGTTGTTTGAGCCGGATGCCATCTTGGTTTTTATGACCACACCACGAGGCAAGCCCCGGGAATTGTCCGCGGTTCATTAGGCACTAGAAGCCTATAATCTGTGTAATATGGTGGAGTGGAGTTGTGCGGGGTCTTAAACCAGTTCAGCGCTCAATGCCAACACAATCTCTTCCTGACTCTGGACGGCAATTGGTATCTGGATGGAACATCTTGAAGGCCACCGGAGGAGTCATCGTGAACTTAAAGGAGTCCCGGCGCTGAAGTGCATGTCGACGGACTTAAGCATAAAGTATTTTTTATTGAGTCAGGGTAAATATCAAGGCCACGAAATTTTTGCTCTGTTACAGACCGAAACTGGTTCGTGGAGTCTTGATTCAGTTTCGACTCTGATTGTGAACTTCAGAATGGAAGCCAACAAGTTTTTTTTTTTCAGCAGAAGCGTTACCAACGGTTTATCGCCTTGTGAAATGTCAAACATGTGCGAAGTGGTTCACATTTTGCAATATATGTTTTAAAGGTTTAACCTTTGTTCGGGGAAAAAGATTACCGGCGAGTGGGTTGTCCATCCCTCAGGGGTGTTGGTTTTGGCTTGGATGATCTGCTCTTATTCCCACGCAGATCTTGAAGTGTCAAGGTTTCTGCGTGATTTGGGTCTTTTGAAAGCGAAGATGTTTGATAATTTCTACAGCTTCTATTTGCTCTAATTCTCATGGCAAAAATCTCAAAAATTTCCACCAAATTTAACCTGCCATCGACAGCCAAACTCGCTTGTAATGAATACCTCATTAAGCGATTTTCCCCCTTTTCAAAAAAGCCGATGAACGGAAAAATTTTGCCGCCACACCGATCGAAGCCGAAATCGATCGATAAATTGTTTGTTTACTCGTTAATGAAGCCTGCGGCGGCCTGTAAACCACACAGCTTCAGCCTCCAAGATGAATTAGGTGGAACCGGCTGCTCGCGGAGATTGATGTTCTAAGCTGAAATCTCCATACAAAGTGTGCCACCGGGGAAAACTATGCCACCCCAATGATGTTCCATCGAGTCAACGTGGACCAAGCACAACGGGCGGAAGCAGCTTTCATCTGCCGTTAATTAATTTGCGTAATTTGATTTCTTGCGGTTTCGTGTGAGCTCCGTTTGGCTGCGAACCAGATGCTGCTGCTGGTGCTGCTACTGGAACCGATAATTAATATTTTATCCAATCTACCTTGGTGCAAGGTCGCGGTGAAAATTGACAAACTGTGTCAAATCGAAGGCGTGTCCGCGTGTCTGGTATGAAACTAATTGATTCAGTTTTTTATCTCAATTTAGGATCCCAAACTATATTAAATTCTGTTTTTCTATATTTTTAACTATTATTAAAGTTCTTAAAAAGTATTACCAGAATCATGTGAACAATACATTATAGATCTGTTTCAATAAAAAGAAACAGTTTTCTACCCATTTTTTCCATAACCTTACTAACTATCAATTTGACAATTTTGGCAATATATAAATTATTATTTGATTTGATTTTGCATTATACTATTATACGGTATTGTTTCTATCGATGGAAAGTATATTTTTCAATGTTTTTGTCCCTCGGCTCTGGCCGGGAAAGGTGGGGCAAAAAAATATGAATTTTGAAATACAGTCCAGACTCGATTATCCTAAGCCTCGATTATCCGAAGTTTCGATTATCCGAAGTTCGTTTATCCGATGATTTGTATGGGAAATCACGAACAAGCAAATTTTGTTTTCTTATTTTTTAATTTTCTTGTTTTAACATAATATTTGAGTTCTACGACCCCATTTTAGTCAAATTTGAGTAGTTGATTGCCTTTTAAAAAATATAATGCATTTTTTTCAATATTGCATCACCGCCAGTTTGGCCGCCATCTTGGATTTAAAAATCTAAATCATTTTAGCGTAGTTTAGGGGTCATACCTAAGGTCGACAAACAAAAATTAGACAACGAAAATAAAAAAATGTTCATGATTCAATTATCCGAAGTTTCGATTATCCGAAGTGAAATTTTTCCGAGGCCTTCGGATAATCGAGTCTGGACTATAACAAGCCATCGTTTCAACATTTGCATGGAAAAAATGTTTTTAAATGCATTTTACACAAGTTCAGTTGTTTTGCAATCATTAGTTTTAAAAAAATGTAAGATTTGACGAAAAAAAATTGCTGATAATAAACAAAATTTTAACAAAAAAAAATGGCGATAATATACATCGAAAACATGCTAAAAATGATTCTAAAACCAGGGGAATGAATTTTAAATTAATTTCAGATGATTGCAGTTCAACTTCCATTGAAATTTTGAAGTTTTTTGAAAAAAAAAATTTATCGCCTGATTTTAAGGCCCAACTTTGAAGGACAGGGGGGAGAAAAACATTAAATAAAGTTTGTACCAGCCTGATAACAAATTATTAACATTAAAAATTTTAACGTTGAAGTCCCTCATACAAAAAGAAATATAAAAAAAAAAACAAATTTCAATAAGGCGAAATTTGTCTAAACTTAGGGGATCACACTAGCTTTATTTTTAAACTCTTTTTCTTCTTAATATTTTACTAAATATTTTTAAAATACAAAAAAAAATCAAAAAATTAAGGAAAATATATTTTAAATAGTTTTCAATTAACTGCTGTTGTTTTTTATACCTGAAAATAAAAAAAAATTGTTGATGGCACCTTACCAAGTCTTTTAAATTGGCAATTTTATTCATATTTCTTCCCATGTGGACACTTTTTTGAAATTTTTTTAAGAGAAGTTTTTTTTACATTTGTAATCAGCAATTCAAGTATTTTCAATGTGTTTCAAATTAAAAAAAATGGTTTTCTGTTGCCATTTTTTCAATCAAATAATTGATTTAAAAATATTAGCATAGAACAGATAAACAGAAAAAAAACACAAATAAAACGATGAACAAGAGATAATGCCAAAAAAATTATTTCTGATTAGATTGTTGTTTTGAAATGTGAAAATGTGGCTTCACGGGCCATAGGTTGGACACACCTGAAAGATTTGTGGATAAGGCTAAACATAAGGCCAATTTTTTTCTCTGAATTTATAAAAATTATAATAAAAATAATAATAAAATACCTGATATTAAAATATCTATTTTAACATAACATTTCTATTCCTTATCATATGGGACTCAGTTTTTTTTAACATCAATATTGTTGGGAGTACCGATCGAAAAATACATAATTCCCTACGAATTTTCTATGAATTCCTGGATATTTGGAATCATTACATACTTTTTTGAATATTTTCTGTTTTTTTTTTCACATCAAAATAAAAAAAAAATCAGGCTCAAATTCAGAAATTTAGACGAGATGGAAATGGACAAAAAATTAAGTAAAATGTGCATAGGCTAAAAAACAATTAAATAACTGTAAAAAAAATTATGAGCCTTAAAATACAATAATTTTACTACACAAAAAAAAATGCTCAAAAATGTTGGATTTGGGTAAATCCAATTGATTGATTTACTCGACTGTAAAAAATTTTGGAACATGTCATTTTATGGGAAATTTTATGTACTTTTCGAATCTACATTGACCCAGAAGGGTCATTTTTTCATTTAGAACAAAAATTTTTATTTTGAAATTTTGTGTTTTTTCTAATTTTGCAGGGTTATTTTTTAAGAGTGTAAAAATGTTCTACAAAGTTGTAGAGCAGACAATTACAAAAAATTTGATATAAAGACATAAGGGGTTTGCTCATAAACATCACGAGTTATCGCGATTTTACGAAAAAAAAGTTTTGAAAAAGTTGGTCGTCATCGATCATGGCCGTTCATGGTCACCCGCGACAGACACGGACGACGAAACAAAGAGAAACGCAAAAAGTAACTTTTTCAAAACTTTTTTTTCGTAAAATCGCGATAACTCGTGATGTTTATTAGCAAACCCTTTATGTCTGTACATCATTTTTTTTTTGTAATTTTCTGCTCTACAACTTTGTAGAACATTGTTACACTCTAAAAAATAACCCTGCAAAGTTAGAAAAAACACGACATTTTAAAATGAAAAATTTTGTTCTAAATGAAAAAATGACCCTTCCGGGTCAATGTAGATTCGAAAAGTACATTAAATTTCCTATAAAATGACATGTTCCAAAATTTTTTACAGTCGAGTAACGGAAAATGGGAGAATTTTTAAAACTTTTTTAGTGTTTTTTCGATGAAAAATATGTTTTTTCGGAATTCTGAGTACGCCATCAAATCGGGCGTCTAATTTTACATAAAAGTCCGTTTGACACCAAATTTCTATCTCATCACCTTTTCAGGCTGCAAATTATTGAAAAACACCTCTTTTTTCGCATGTTGAAAAATGGAAAGGGTCAAGATAGCACGACGACGTCGAAATGCAAATTGGAATTCAATCATTTTTTATTGTTGTTTTTTCCTTGAACGTAAATAACAAAGCATTAATTTAATATTTAGGTTTGAATCCAGCCTATATTTTTCGTATGGTCGTAAGAATCATTTTCCCGTTATTAAATAAAATATTTTTTTAGAAAATTCAGGCCAGAAAGGGTTAAATTATATTTGAACTTAATTTATCATGCTAATTCTTCAAGCCGAATGAGTACAGAAAGGCTGGCGCGCCTCGCATTGCGCGCGTACACCACTTCGCCAACGCGCCGTGCTTGCCGAGGCAAGTTCAGCTAGTTGTTTTGACCGCCGATCGTACCAGTGTACGGTTGCTTCTTCCACAACACTATTATTCTGTTCTCAAAGGCTTCTTTAGAATACTGACACACGGATCCGTGTGTCAGTATTCTAAAGAAGCCTTTGAGAACAGAATAATAGTGTTGTGGAAGAAGCAACCGTACACTGGTACGATCGGTGGAGAACGGTAGATCACAAAACAACTAGCTGAACTTGCCTCGGCAAGCACGGCGCGTTGGCGAAGTGGTGTACGCGCTCGCACGGTATGCGAAAGAGCGGGGTTCGATTCCCCGGCGCGCCAGATGTGCGGTAGCTTTTTCCTCGCACTGTTAATTTCTGTACTCATTCGGCTTGAAGAATTAGCATGATAAATTAAGAAATCGCGTTGCCCTTTGCTTAGGGTAAAACAAAAAATCTTAACCTTAGATATTTGAACTAATCTCCGAGCCAAATCTTAAAACAATAATCTCGCCAATTAAAGCTCTAACCAATTTCAATTCACCCACGGAAGGCAAAGAGATAACAGAGTTTTCCACTTGTCTGCCTTTACAAACATTAAACATTAAACTTCAAACACAAAACTGCTGCCAGTGTGAAAGAGGATGAAGACGTGAGAGATTATTTTCCGCAAATATCACACAAAACGCACACACACACTTGACGCTTAAAACTGCCACAACAATCAACTGGATAAGCTGGATGTGTACTAGGAAAATCCCCACTCTCACTCTTAATCGTGTGTGTGGGTGGGTGCGCGTGATCTATTGCTTCTCTTGTTTATTGTGGTTGAACAATGTCATGACTGTATGTAGGAAGTACACAGGCACCATGTTTGTGTTTGGTTGTCATTTATGTTTGCATTGGTAGAGCGCTTTCAAGTGTATTAACAAATATGATTTAAGAGATTGATTGTTTCAGGGTTACATAGATGAACTTCAATTAAAAAAATACCTATTATAAAATATAAATGAAATAGAGTTTTTGAAAGGCTGTATTGTATTGTGAACAAATGCCCAATCATGCAAAATCTTGTGCATTCAGATCACCCAAACTGATATTATGCAAACTAATGTGCACTTTGACAGACTTTCACGTGCGCTGATCCTCCGAGCAATGAATTATCAAATTTCAATTTGAGGGAATAATCTACACCTAATTTATGCCCATTTATATAACGTTATACAAACACCGTTGTCTACCTTCTCCCCCAGACAATCAATTCTTCCTAGACACCTGAGCGTGAATGTGTGTATGTGTGCCTGTGTTTGTGTAAGTGTGCCTCATTATATTCCTCGTGAGAGCCATTATTTGTACACTAGCCAACGTCTTTGATAGCCATTCCTCGCGAAGGTTTGGTTGGTTTTGCTGATGATGGTAATGTAGAGTACGGCAGGTACAAGACCAAGACCAAGTGCTTGGTGGTCGTGTTTTGGAGCGGGCGCGTGCCATCTAGCGGTGACCACCATTATTGACACCAAAGGAAGGGGAGAAGGCGGGGAAAGCCCACGTGGGAGAGGTGGGCAGATAATTGCCATATTATTACGATTTATGTATCATGTGATTATGGTGCACCGAGGGGTCTCTAAGTTTTACTGTGATGAGGCTGCTTGGGTCTGGGTTTATATGGGGCATTAAAATGTGATATGAAATGGATTGCCACGTGGTTGTGAGGTAGAATGGGATTACGAGTTAAATTAAGATATTTCCTGATAATAATTATTAACTTTACTGGCTATTTAAAATCGTGATGAACTAATGCAGTGTTTCTCAACCGGTGAGGAATTCCCCCCTGGGGGGGAATTTGGCCATTCTAGGGGGAAATGAGGGTTCAATAGAAATTCAATGTCTTGAATCATTATTTGAATCATTCTTTGCAACTTTCAGTTTTTTTGATTAGTAATAACAACATTTGTTTTTTTTTTCCAAAAAATAGTTATTAAAGTTTCAATATCTGTGAATTTTGACATTTCTTGAAACAATAAATTGATTTTTTTTAAATATTTCTGAGGTATTTGTATTTTTTGGACTCAAGCAGATTTTTTTTGGACAGATTTGCTGGTTTCTGTGAGATTGTTGTACACTTTTTAACAAGAATGTTTTATTAAATAATTGGCAGTTGACAAAAAGTTTTTCAAATATTATTTAAGTTTGTTTGAATTCTTTACATTTTTAAGAGTAATCTGTCTTTTGCCGCAGATAATTATTAATTTGGTTTAATATTTGTACATATTTTATAATTATATTTTTTAATTGTAATTTAAACGAAAAGAAGCTCAGAATAGAAGCGTTTCATTTTTTTTAATTAAAATAAAACGTTTTCAAATACCTTCTATAGTTTTTTTTTTGTTATGAAAACTGTAATCTTTTTGCAAACCTAAAAAAAATTATTATGTTTGTGCATTGATACCAGTAAATTGAAAATAAGGGGGGGGAATGAAGTTCTTGCAAATCAGTCAAGGGGGGAATGGATCGCAAAAGGTTGAGAAACACTGAACTAATGGATTTATCAAAACCAGCAATGGAATTTGGAATCCTCTCCTGATATTTCATTCAGCCTATAGTTGATAATGCATTATTTTGTGTTTTGAGTCTTGAGAATATACAATCTCTTACAATTATTTTGAAAACTTTTATTTAAAAAGGGAAAGAAATTCAAATTTTTAATAATACTTAAATAACAAGTTGATTCTGACCCCCTTCGATACTATGAAACTTTCCACTGAGAAATGTAACGATTCGATCAGTTAAAAAAATAGGGCTAATGAAGGCCGATCGGGGCGTTTCATTTCACAGTGGGTTTGCTATAAGAGGTAATTTTTGTCACCGATCACTGATTTTTTTACATCTCGTGACGGAGGGGTGGTACGACCCCTTTCAAATTTGTGGATTTTTTACGTTTTTCAGTGATTTGTAGCTCGAACTCGTGAAAAGATAGAAATTTCTTTTCATAGGAACTTTTGTGAAAAAGGTGCAGGTGGTTATGTTCTACATGACCAATAAGACAAAGAACTTTGTACAAAACTCTAAAAAATCATTCTATTGTTATTTATATTTTTTAATTCTTTGCCAATTTATTTAATCCTAAATAATTCATACTAATTTAATGTCTTCAATCATTGACATCTCTGTGAAAATAAATTGCCAGAAAACGAAACTATTGCCAAAACAAGTATGGTTCAGAAAATGTCTATCCCCCCAGAAAAAACGGCATCCGGAAACCATGGACCTTACAACCACTATCGAAATGGCAAATATCATGTCCAGTCTCAAAAACGATATTGCCCCAAGTCGCATGGTTCGATAAATGTCCCCGGTAGAACCTTCCCTCAGGGCAATGGCCACTCCAGTTTGTGGCCAATCCTGTCAAAATGGCCATTTTATTACCAGTATCAAAAACCATGAATTTTGATACCCATATTGCCCCAAGCCGCATGGTTCGATAAAAGTCCCCGGTAGAACCTTCCCTCAGGGCATTGGCCACTCCGGGTGTGGCCAATCCTGCCAAAATGGCCATTTTCATTACCAGTATCAAAAACCATGAATTTTGATACCCATATTGCCCCAAGTCGCATGGTTCGATAAATGTCCTCCCGGGAGAACCTCCCTGAGGGCACCGGCCACTCCAGGTTGTGGCCAATCCTGTCAAAATGGCCATTTTCATTACCAGTTTCAAAAACCATGAATTTTGATACCCATATTGCCCCAAGCCGCATGGTTTGATAAATGTCCCCCCGGTAGAACCTTCCCCAGAGCACTGACCACTCCGGGTGTGGCCAATATCCTACCAGATTGGTCCCAACCCCATTGCCCTAAATCATTCTGGTTTTCGGGTGACCGTCCAACAATCTTTATAAGAACAGAATTCCTCCCAAGTTGGTGCACAACCTGTGTCTATCAATGTGTGGGTTGTGTGTGTCTGAGCAATAAAATTACCACCGTGGATCCATCTTTGACGAAACCTCGTAAGGTACTGAAATTTTCTGAGGCTATCTGTTAGCTTAAATAGTTCGCATGAAATGTGGCAACCATGGTGCAACATTCTCGCGTGAAAGTTCCACGACAGCAAGAGAAAAGGCAAAATTTGCACCATGTTGCCACACTTCATGCGAACTATTTAAGCTAGCACTTAGCCTCAGAAAAATTCAGTACCTTACGAGGTTTCGTCAAAGACAGATCCACGGTGGTAATTTTATTGCTCAGACACACACAACCCACACATTGATAGACACAGGTTGTGCACCAACTTGGGAGGAATTCTGTTCTTATAAAGATTGTTGGACGGTCACCCGAAACCAGAATGATTTAGGGCAATGGGGTTGGGACCAATCTGGTAGGATATTGTCCACACCCGGAGTGGCCATGCTCTGGGGAAGGTTCTACTTTTATCGAACCATGCGACTTTGCAATATGGGTATCAAAATTCATGGTTTTGATACTGGTAATGAAAATGGCCATTTGACAGGATTGCCACACCTGAGTGGCCATTGCCCTAAGGGAGTTTTACGGGGGATAATCGAACCATATGATTTTGGCAATATGGGTATCATTCATGGTGAAACTGGTAATGAAAATGGCAATTTAGACCGGATTTTTCACACCCGGAGTGGCCAGTGCCCTGCGGAAGGTTCTACCGGGAATTAATCGAACCATGCGACTTGATGCAATATGGGTATCAATCAGCATACCCATATTACCCCTAGTCGTATAGTTCGGTAAATGTCCCCCCGGTAGGACCTTCCTCCAAGGCAATGGCCACTCCGGTTGTGGCCAATCCGGTCAAAATGGTCATTTTCATTACAAGTTTCAAAAACCATGATTTTTGATACCCATATTGCCCCAAGCCGCATGGTTCGATAAATGTCCCCCCGGTAGAACCTTCCCCAGAGCACTGACCACTCCGGTGTGGCCAATCCGGTCAAAATGGTCATTTTCATTACAAGTTTCAAAAACCATGATTTTTGATACCCATATTGCCCCAAGTCGTATGGTTCGATTAATGTCCCCCCGGTAGAACCTTCCCGAGGGCACTGGCCACTCCAGTCAAAATGGCCATTTTCATTACCAGTTTCAAAAACCATGAATTTTGATACCCATATTGCCCCAAGTCGTATGGTTCGATTAATGTCCCCCCGGTAGAACCTTCCCGAGGGCATTGGCCACTCCGGGTGTGGCCAATCCGGTCCGGTAGAACCTTCCCGAGGGCACTGGCCGCTCCGGGTGTGGTAAATCCGGTTAAAATGGCCATTTTCAATAACAGTTTCAAAAACCATGAATTTTGATACCAATATTGCCCCAAGTCGTATGGTTCGATTAATGTCTCCCCGGTAGAATCTTCCCGAGGGCACTGGCCACTCCGGGTGTGGTCAATCCGGTTAAAATGGCCATTTTCATTACTAGTTTCAAAAACCATGAATTTTGATACCCATATTGCCCCAAGTCGTATGGTTCGATTAATGTCCCCCCGGTAGAACCTTCCCCAGAGCACTGACCACTCCGGTTGTGGCCAATCCGGTCAAAATGGTCATTTTCATTACAAGTTTCAAAAACCATGATTTTTGATACCCATATTGCCCCAAGTCGTATGGTTCGATTAATGTCTCCCCGGTAGAATCTTCCCGAGGGCACTGGCCACTCCGGGTGTGGTCAATCCGGTTAAAATGGCCATTTTCATTACCAGTTTCAAAAACCATGAATTTTGATACCCATATTGCCCCAAGTCGTATGGTTCGATTAATGTCCCCCGGTAGAACCTTCCCCAGGGCACTGGCCACTCCGGGTGTGGCCAATATCCTACCAGATTGGTCCCATCCCCATTACTCCAAATCATTCTGGTTGTCCGTTGACCGTCCTAACAATCTTCATTAGAACAGAATTCCTCCCAATGTAGTGCACAAACTGTGTCTTTCAATGTGTGTGTGTGTGTGTGAGCAATAAAATTACCACCGTGGATCCGTCTTTGATGAAACCACGGAAGGCACTGAAATTTTCTGAGGCTAAGTGCTAGCTTAAATAGTTTGCATGAAATGTGGCAACAGTGGTGCAACATTCTCGCGTGACAGTTCCACGAAAGCAGAAGGCAAGGCAAAATTTGTGAAGTGCTCTCAGCCAATCAGCAGCCGGGATTTTTCCTGCATTCATTTTTTATTTTCATCTTAACTTTTGAATACTTTAACAAAGTTTTATCAACTTTGTGAGGTAGTCAACTTGTACTTAAAGACTTCCCCTTTCGTTTGGTGGGTAAAACATAAAGATTGTTTGAATGGGGGGGGAAGATATAAGCATTTGAAAAACGACAGAAAATCGTTACACTTTCGCTTCGCGAAATTTTGGATTGACACCCGTAGACAGTGCCCTTAGGACAAAGTTCTTTGTCAAAATTATACGTCCTAATTCATACTTTCGAAAAAAACGTATTTCTCATAAAAAAAAAGTTTTAAAAAACGTTTTGAAGTCGCTTCCATTTCCTGTCCTGTCCTGTGTCAACTATCAAAGATCGTGAGGCATGTCATTTATGGGAAACTTTATGTTCTTTTCTAAAAATTAAAAAATATAAAACTACTTAACATTTGAATAAAAAAAAGTGTTTTGAAATGCATTTTAAACTAGTTCAGATGTTTTGCAATAATCGATTTTCAAAAAATGTAAGGATTAACGAAAATAAAGAAAAATAGCGATTTGTCAAGAACTAGTTTCTAATAAAAAATTTAACGCTCTGCAATTTTATCGAAGAGTGAAAAGCAATCCGAGTTGATCCTGAAGTTATTAGTTATAAGTTGTAGGCAATTTTAAAAAATCGTTTTTGTATGAACAGATTTTTTTCACAATCGTTCTACAGCGACCCCTAAACCATAATGGATTTGGCGTAAATCATCATTTGCTTTCCGGGTGAATTTATCAATGATTTAAAAATGTTGCCAAATTTATTGCAAACAGTTCTATATATTTGATTTTAGTCCATATAAGATCAATATAAACCTCAACAATATTAGGAATACAACATGCTTAATGATAGAACAAACTCTGCATCCGTGTCCAAACCCGATACCCTTGATCTTTTCAGATCCTTTTTTTTTTTTTGCACTCTCCATGCATACCAAACCCCCCGAAATTCCGCATTGTTTCGCCCGAAACAGGGCAGCCAAAAATTTACAGTTCCCATTATGTGTCAAAGCTGAGCAGACCGAGTGAAGTATACATTTTGTTGCATTGTCACGACAATTTATCACACACAAGCGTCGAGGAAATCCCCGAACCGGCTCAAATCCAAGCAAAAAGTAGCAAACAAGTACAGAATAAAAACTGGTCAAAAACACACACACACACACACACAAACTGGACTGCAAATCCCTGTGACTAAACCCCGGCTGATACTGGCTTCAGAAGGGGGTAGCTCTCGAAACTGGTTTTCCTGGGGTGGACCCCACAATCTCACACACTAGCAAACGAGGGTTCGCAGGCCGGTTGGCATTTTCCGGGGTCCGTTCCCCCACGATGACCTTGGTATTTGGTGCGGTTTTAATGTTGTTGGGCGGCTTTTTGTTTTTTTTTTTTTTGTTTTACTTCTTTTGGGCATTTGTGAGTGCAGTTTGGCCTATGCGCAATTTTTAAATCGCAAATTTTAACAAAAGAGATCAAAACCATTTTGCATAATGCTGCTGCGGTAACGCTGAGGGGGATAATATTTCATTTGAGTTCATAATGGAGAACCAAATTTTTGTCACAAGAAATAACTAAAAACGTTACATCATAAAGGGTAACTGATATGACATGTCGCTAATTGTCATCAATTAGTACATTTTCCGCCAACAATCGCTTATTGTACCCTGGTTCAGTATCCATTTGGCCTGACATGGGTGACTGAGCAGTTCAGCAGTCCGAGTTGTTTACTTTTTTGCTCCTTTCGGTGTTCTGCCTCCAAAACAGAGCTCGCGGCCAGCCGACGACAGGCGCCTGAACCAGTTTATCAGTTAATCTTACGTAAATTTGATGTAAAAAGTGCAACAGAAAGCTTGTGCGTGTGACACCAGCGCCAGAAATGGTTGGATAAGGGACATTACTGCATTTATGGTTGGCATTTAGAGTTGAATACTGTGATGCATAATATGTTTGTTGACAAATTGAGTAATACAAAATGACACATGTAATTAACTTTAAAAGTAGCCTTAGGTAAAAGGCAGCTTAAATCTAAAGCAATATAATTTTCCACAGAACACTTCGAAAAGATCAATATAAACTCTACCTTTCTCAACATTGAACTCATCATCTATTCTGCAGTCTAAAGCCCTCTTAGGCTCAGGTGCTCTGTCAACCGGAAGCTCTCCTTCTCCTCAAAAGACTCCAGACTAGAGTGGTTATGTGTGTGGCAAAATGTTGCACTAATTGAAATCCGATGCCATTAATTATGGACAAGGATTTGATTAAAAGCGACATGTATGATGAATGTCGGTGGAGCTTTTGAAGCCAGTCAGAACGCACGACGACGACGACGATGCTGGTTATGTTTTCGAATATGAACGTAATGTTAGTATTCATGGCTGATGCTGGCCTGGAAGAGGCTAACAGCAGACTATGAATGGCTAGCATAATGAACCGGTTGTTGAGACAGTAAAGTGCTGGTTAGAGTTGCAACAGGACGAGCTAGAAGTTGCATGCAGCTTTAAGGATGATTCTCAGTTTGAATCAGAATCCGTGCTCTAAAAGATGTCAAAACTTTTGTTATTATGTATTATGAAAATAGTAGTTTATGCAACAAGTTGCAAAAAGATGATTTTTTCAGCATGAGTCACCAACGAGGTTCACCGAGTTGGATAAATACGAAGAGTGCTGAAAAAATCAAGTTTTGCAACGAGTTCCATACAACATTTTTTGCAATTCCAAAAAACACACACGGAGTGAAATTTTATGTCAAATTTTCATGTATTTTGTCAATAAATCGTTCAAATCAAAAAAATGTTGAAAAGTGTTACTTTTCGAAACAAGTGCTGAAAAGTTCAACTTTTCAGCACCCATTTGAGATTTTGAAAATTGTGGCTATTCGATTCTGTTATTTTTGGTACAGAAAAGTAGGCTATTTCGTCGTTCAAGAATGACAGGAAAAGTAAGTAGTTTCACGACGGAATTCCTAAAATAATATTTTTGGGACAATAAGTTAAAGAAATGAGAAGAAAATTGCCTTCATCGGAATTTAGTTTCATCTCAATCAAAACAGACAAAAATAAAAATTGCCGCAAAACCTTTAAAAATATAGACAATTACTCACATCCAATTTGAGCCCAAATAAACATGAATAAAAGGCGATTAAATCATGATTAATTGAACCAACGAGCCACCATCAACCCTCCTCGATTACGATCAAACCAAAGAAAAACAACAAATTGTGTGTACTTTCACTTTCGAGACCTTGAAACAAGAAAGTAGTCCAGTTTGTCCGGTTGAGTGAACCACGTTGCGAGTCATGCAATCGAAAATAGGTCAGATTACCTCATCTCTCCGTTCACGCCCCGTTGAAGTTCTTAACGACAGTTTTGAAGGAAACTCGACCGAAAAAAAGGCACCGACAACGATCAATCTTTATGGCGTGACCCTGCCAGGTGAGTTGGGCGTCGATAGATCTCTTATGTTCACCTCCACAGACTTAGTCATTAACCGTTGGCCGGTGTCAACGAACTTCAACGAGAGTGTTGATTAATCCGTCGAGATAAAACTTCAGAAATTCCGCTGGCCACCGCGCCAGCACCCTACAAAATGACACAGAGAGGAAAACCGGTGTTGCATAACTTCAACACAACACTCTCGCACGCGGTCCGGTCCAGTTCTTGGAGTCGCAAAAAGAGACCGTTTCGAGCATATGTTAAAACCCGTATTAAGTGACCGTTCGAGCACTGGTAAATGTTGCCTCGAGTTCGAAAAACAAAATCGGTCGAGAAAAAAAAATTCAACCTTCTGAAAGTCGAAATTAAAACAAAAATAAAACGCCGACTAGGCGAAAACCGAACCCAGACGAATTGGACGAGACCTTGCCTGGGGGGGGGGGGGGGAGACCCGGCATTGTGTCACCCCTCTCCCCCAATCTTCTGATGTTGCGGTTGATCACCGCTGTAGAGACCTCAGCGCGAAGACCTCGAAGCCCTGCTGACGATGATGGTGAGGCGAGGGAGAAAGCGAAAAATCAGAGCAAAAAACCAAGTTGAACTGAAGTTCGTCTGCCTGTGTGGATCAATCGGACCGCGCACTGGACTCACAATCCAGAGGTCGCCGGTTCGAATCCCGAGGCGGACGCAAAAATGCTAAGTGTAAATATAGGTATTCGGTGCCCTCTCCCCGTGCCCATACCTTCACACTTAGCAGACCCGGGAGGCGGAGTCTTGTCGCGAAAAGAACGATACACGCCTGTGGATCTGTTGACGAAACCGCAAGGTTTAAGAGGGCCACATTATAAGGTGTTACGTCGATTCCGTTTGAACTGAAGTCATCACCAGCATCAGCTTTTTAGTATTGTGTAGATCTCTGTAGAGTACAAATTCTTTGGAAGGAATTAGGTCTACTTACTTTTCTTGGGCATACAAAAAAATAAATTCATCAAAACTCCTGACTTCACAGAGAGTTGCTCTAAGCAAACCTCAAGCCGACATTGAAGCGTGGTCGATGGATTTGAAGATCTTCTCGAGCATCTCGTCAACTCCTAAAACAGATTGGCACAAAGCGTGCGAAAGTGGATCACGCGATCTTATGACGTTGAAGGGTACAACTGGTTCCCACTGAAGTGGCAGGTTTTCCATACCGCAGAAACGTGATCGTGATGAGTGCCCTTAATAGTAATGCAAGTGCTACCGAAAAAAGTGAGCATTTCTCTTGTGGGCAATCTACAAATCATGTACTAGATGGGTCTACCTAGTTTTAAAGTGTGGCTTGTGGCTTTGAATGAGGAGTTTCTACAACCTATCTCAACAGTTCTTATCAACGTCTTTAAGTCAGGTGACAGTTTTCACTTTCTCCAACCCAACAAAACACTTGTCATAACGACCAGATCGGATGTGAATACAAAAATGGTAAACAGTGTAAACAAATCCCCCCCCTTTCAGCTCACAAGTCGCGCAAGACAATGCCAAATATGTGACTAAACTAACGCTGGCTGGCTGCAAATTCAGTTAGCTAATTCAGCTCGCGTCGATTCAATGGAAATTAGGCGTGCGCAATTTCGAGCTGGAAGAAAGGTATTTAATGGAAACATTGTACTGTTGCTGCTGGTGACGAATTTAGCGGTGTGATGTTTGATGTAAAAATAAGAGTTGTTATGTAAGATGGCGTTACGTGCTTGTCAAAAGTGTATTAGTCGAAAATTGTTTTCGGGGTATGACGAATTTAAATTGACTCATTTGAGATGCGTAGCATTTTGAGCTGTTGGGTGCAACTTTGGAGGTCCGAAATTAGAGAATTTAAAGTAACTTACAATGGCTGGACATTGGGATGATGAATGACTATACAGCATATTGTTGTTGGACCTCTAGTTCAATTATGAGCATTTGCCCAAAATGAGATTCTCATAGGAAAATTTACAACTTTGTCGAAAAAATAAAAGCAGTACTGCATTTTAAGAGTTTAATTTGAAAGTATAATCATAGAAAATCCCACAGCTTATGGGATCTTTTAAAGAACTCGCGATTTTTTATTTGCCTTTAACTTTCATAGGAGCTTTATAAATTCCACTAGCACTTTTGTTATTTCATATTTTATTATAAAAAAAAAACAACATAAGCAAATGCCTTGTTTTTATTTATTCAAAAACAGAAATAATTTGACAGTGTTGCCAATTTCATAAATGAATCAAAACTTTAAAATATTTAAATACTTAAAAACGTTAAAAAAAATTTTTATGAAAATTTTCTCTAAATTTCCAAAAAAACTTTGAAAATTGGACCTCAGGTTTCTGAGTTAAAAGTACAAAAAGCAGTTTTCTGAACTTTCTAAAAAAAATTGAGTTTTGCGAGCTCATTTCAGTAAAGTTTTAAATTGCCTATTAAATTACAAAATGCATTATCAGTATTCATCGCCGCCATCTTTAATTTCAAAATTCTAAATAATTTTCGACTAGTTTAGCGTGCTAATAAAAAAAACAAATATTGTTTCGTAATTCGATTATCGAAGTGAAATTTTTTGAAGGCCTTAAGATAATCAAATTTGGATATCATTGCATGAAAAAAATAAGTTTTTCGCTAAAATCAAAACTAATGAATTTACTTCGACAACGGGGCTTTTCATCAAAATTTTCTTTAATTTTGATTTGATTCCAAAAACTGAATTTTCTTCTACACTTTTTACATTTTTTTAAGTTGGCAACGCTGCCAATTTTATTTTTTTTTTTGATGAACGAGTGAAAATCAATCAAAAATTCCATTCTCAAGTTACAGGTGAGCAATTATCTATGAAATCGTCCGATTTCCAACATTTTTATATTTTGAATTTTTTGGTTTGGCTCAAACTTTGTAGGGCCTTCGCTAAGACCTGGGTGATGAATAGAGAGAATGTGTGACGCTCGGTGTGACGCTATTTTCGAATGATCCCACTTTGTTTACATCTATAAAGTAGGAGGCTGTTCAAGCACAAGCATGACATTTTTCATACTGATAAACGAGCTGTTTCATAATCAGTACCGTGTTTTATTTCATCTAGTTTTTGACATTTTTTGCTGGAAAATTGTGTGTGATTTCAAGTTTTGATCGGTTAGAAGAGGTTTTTTATTTTTACGGGCGACGAAAAACTGCGGCGAGAGTGTCCTTCTGCGATGTCACAGATAAATTCCCAGGCTGATTATGAAATACTGCAGCTCCCCCTGGTCCAGCAAATACACATCACTAATCCTAGCGAAGCTGATAAAAAAAGAGAAGATTTTCACTAAACCAGGTTTTCAAGCGAAATCAAACAAAAAGACAGCTTATGGATGGATACAACCGCATCGATTCCATAAACAACTTCAATTCATAATTATAAAAAAAAGATGACCTAGCCTGCAACATTCTTAAGATTTCTTGACTTCAACTCCAGGTCGTCAAATGCCACACAATTTGCATTCTTGCAAATATAAAACAATCTTAATGATCGATAACAATACTCTCTACTTTTGGCGAACAGTAAATTGGTTCCACTTTGACAGTTCAAAATTCAGGCCGTTTTGGGAAACACCTTTCAGCACCCAGACTAAGACCAAAGAAGCAATTTTGTGGCTCATTCATATATGTAGGTGGGGCTAACTTTTGGCAGCAATTTTGACCGCTGTTCTTACAAAAATGATATGTAAATATTTGAAAATCTGTAACTTTTGATTGAATATTCTGATCGATTTGATATCTTTGGCAAAGTTGTAGCCCATTTTTTTTATTTACTTTTTTCACAATAATTTAATTTTCCAAAATTATTTTTTTTTTGGACACAAAACCACACCTTTTGGACCATGGATCCATGGAAAAAAATGGAATCAAGACTAACATTTCCAATGGGCGAAATATTGAATGTTTGGCTCTTTTAAAATATTAGTTTCAAAAAATAATCACATAAATTTTCAAAATAAAAATAACAGTTTTTCGCTTGAAGATCGCAACCTTATTTTTTTCCAAGTACCAAACGAAGCATAGGTATTCTGAATTTGAACCCTAATACTAATTTCAGTGTATTGCGGTTGTTTTGTAATCAAAAAAGCATAACATATTGCTCTGAATTAATCGTTCACAAATTTTGTAATACAACCCAAAAACCTAATTATTAAATGTACATCAGGAGAAAACATAACTGAGAATTTGGTCTTTTGGATGTCGTGCTGTTTTATTTCTTAATGAGACCAGAAGCAAAAATATGTGATCGAAATTTAATAGCATCGATTTCCAAGACCTGTCATCAGTCAACATCTTAAAACCAACAATTATTCCGGTCAACCTTTGTCAACCCCGCGATCAAAGTGCTCCACGGTGTCCACACACACGCCCGGACTGGTTGCTTTTACGACTTTCGTCACCCTGAAAAGAGTACCCGGCCCACCGGCGGCGTCAATCAAATTCAATTTGGTGTCTTGGCTAAACAACATAATCTGCGTTCAACCCGTGGGTTCGCGCACTCCCTGGGTGCGCGCACTGAAACCGATTATTATCTGGCGTAGCATGTGCTCCGTGACGACGATGGTGCACCAGCAGACCCTAACAAGCCCAATTTTAATGTGGGTCACCCAAGCTCATTTGTCTTTGTATAGCTTTGCAAGCCTTCTTGTGTCGACCGACGACAACCGAGACTCGAACTCGTAAATCTCTCCGATGAATAGATGTCATTTCCATGTGGCGAGTGTGCAGCAAATAAAATTTGTCAAATGATTTGAACAAGAGCACTTTTGGGGGGTGACCCTTTTTTGGTGCTCTAGTTTATTTGCCTTGTCAGGTGTCGTTTTTCTTATTTGTCTTTTTAACGAGACACTGTCAGGGTTACTAGAATTTATTCTTCTGTTTGTAGAATTCTCAGTTTAAGCTTCTAGGTCAAAGTCTTATTTCAAACTACAAAACCTTCCAACGGATAATTTATGGAGATTTAAGCATTCCAAGAACAAGGAATTCACTACATCTCCTAATGGTTAATATCGTTTTGGAGTTTAGTAACTGAAAGCTCGCTCCACAGCCCTACTAAACCAATTACGCACCGCCACCGTGCGCGACTTAGTGACTTATGCGTCTCTTGCGTAATCTCAAGGCACCCTACTAACCTGCTGCCGTTACAGAGTCAGCTGAACCAGTTCGCTGGCTGGCTGGGTTTGCATTTAGTTCTGCCTCCTTGGTCGCGGCTGCAAAACGAGTTGTGCAGTTTTTCCTGACTTTTTTCCCTCAATTTTCCCTCCCAGCCATCAGCTGGCAAGACCAACGAGCACTTTTACTTTTCCTCATCCTTTTGGCTCTCCACAATCAACGCAATCAACGCCCCGGCTCGAGGTCCACCACACCAGGGAGAAGAGACGTCAAGCTGCGGGCGATGCAAACGCAACTTAGTGCTGATACCATGGCTAAGACTGGTGGAACATGACTTTTTACTCTCTCCAGAGTGGTGGACCTGGTGGTTGTGCAGTTTTACGAGGTGTCGGTTGCGTGAGCACTTCATGTTTTGATGGATAAGGGCTATTTTGTGAGAACATTATGAAAAAGTGTGTTTTAAATTGTTTATCGAAAACTGTGATACTAATTTGATTGACTAAAGAAAGCAGGAAAAAAATCAAAATTTTCTCAGCTGAACCCAATAGAATTTAGCAACATAAAATGGCTTTCTATTTCATAAACAAATTCTTTAACAAAGCTGTGTTTGTTAAACACCTAAGAAAATTTTGACATTTTTTAAACATAGCATTGAATGCATACTAGCAAGGCTCCGAAATTAAATAGCGTCCTGTAGACCAGTGTTTTCCTGATGGGCATTGAGCTAAAAAGGTTCGTAATGATAACTAATATTCAATAAATCGCATTTCATAACATGAATCATCGTTTGAAATAGAATAGAATCCCTTTTGTACCCAAATTGTGTTATTTTAACATTCCAACGCCCAAGGCTCCAAAAAAGTTGGAACGGTAACTTCAACTCGCTGGTTCTCGGGCCTAACTCAACCAATCAAGATGATTCTTCTTTCTAGTGATTTGTTAGGATGTCTAGATGATTCTAGAACTTTGCAGAACTTAATTTGATCAAATCTGTAATTTTTGCGATCAAAAACATCGTTCCAACTTTTTTTTTCGCGTGTAAAAAAAAATCGCCGAAAATTCCGCGGAGGCAGTCTTTTTAAAAAAGGTGGAACGATGTTTTCGGTCGCAGAAATTACAGATTTGATCAAATTAAGTTCTGCAAAGTTCTAGAATGATCTAGACATCCTAACAAATCGCTGGAAAGAAGAATCATCTTGATTGGTTGAGTTAGGCCCGAGAACCAGCGAGTTGAAGTTACCGTTCCAACTTTTTTGGGAGGCTTGGGCGTCCGTGTAAGTTGGACATGCGTTGGGCGTTCCAGTGTTAAGTCCATAGTTTTAGTCTTCTTTCATACCCGTTTTCATGAAAATTAATACAATTGTGAACCAACTAAGTTTTTCTATCAGTTTATAACCAAACTTCATAATTAAGTGTTCTATGTAAATTTCAACCATCTTATCAAAAAAATTCCCATATATTTAATTTAAAAATAAATCTTTACGCAACATAGTGCAAATTTAATTTCCCTCAAATTTTAATTTTAATTTAATTAAATTTTTAGAAAGCAAAATTTTAACTACGTTTTAGAGAAAACCCGTCCTGACAAACCATGATCCCGGGCAGACGGTAATAACAAAATTCATGCCATTTCAATAACAAATACTGTTAAAACAACAGAAAGTGTTATTAAATCTTCTTGAAAATCCATTTTTGCATAAGAGGTTAATAATAGTTTATGTTATCATAACAAAATTTGTTATTGGTCTAATATTGGTTGAAAGCCAAATCAACTTGGGAATAACATTTTTTGTTATGGAAGAATACCGCCAACTGTTATTGGGATGATCGGATTAGTTGTTAAAATAACAAAAAATAATAACAAAGATTTGTTCGAAGTATAAATGTTACAAGTGTGTTATTACAATAAAAACCCAATAACAAAAAATCATAACGACGAATAACAAATCTTGTTATAAATAACATAAAATGTTATTGGCCTAGTTTTTTTCAAATATCAAAAAATGTTATTCCCAAGCTATTTCCGTCTGCTCGGGATTATCATCACTATCATGTTTCATGGTACGTAAATATTCGGAAATCTGTAACTTTTCAAGGAATTTTTTGAATGATTTGGTGTCTTTCGCAAAGTTGTAGGTATTATTGAGAAAAAAAAGATACACGGAAAAAATATTTGCCGATTTTTTAGTTAACTTTTTTCTAACCTTTTTAAATAAACTTTTTTTCGCAAAACTCAATTGCACAAAAAATGTATTTTTTTATTTTCGAGATTTTTTGATATGTTGTACGGGACAAAACCCCGCAACTTTTGAGCCACCAAATAGTATGGTCAAAAAATCTGTCGCCGAGCTATAATATTTTGAAAAAATAAAGTTTTTTCGAAAAAAATAAATTGCACACATAATTTTTTTTACAAATTTTTTTAATGCAAAATTGTAACCAGAGATCCAATCTTCGCTTAGACAATTCTATAGCAAATTTTCTAAACTTAAAAAAATAGAAATGGTCACTTATTGTCGCCATTTTTTAAAATGGAAAAACTGCAAAATTTCGCATAAATCAAACTTTTGGTGACTATATCTTGATAACATCTTGATTATCAAAAAAGAAATCTGTTAAGTACTTTTCGTTTGCAAAATAAATTTTATATAAAAAAATGTTTTTTTTTTGTATAAAATTTCAACTTTTTCAAAAATCACTATTTAAAAAAAACATGACTCGGCGTCAGATTTTTTGACCATACTTCTCAATGGCTCATAAGTTGTGGGTTTTTGTCCCATACAACATATCCAAAATTCTCGAAAATCAAAAAAATACTTATTTTTGGAAAAAGAGAAAAATCAGAAAAATCATTCAAAAGTTACATATTTGAAATCAGAGTTGAAATATTGTTATTTCTAATAAGATGTAATGTTTAATTCAAATCCGGGTTATGTATTTCAAATGTGAAAAATCATTATCAACATTGTCATAGATAACCACATAATTTATGTTTTGAAAACTTGCTCAAGAAAATGTAACTTATGTGATCACATCCTATTGTAATTCTACTTTAAAAATTCAATGAATTGAAAATACTTTTTAACATTCCAACGCCCAAGGCTCCAAAAAAGTTGGAACGGTAACTTCAACTCAGTTGTTCTCGGGCATAACTCAACCAATCAAGATGATTCTTCTTTCCAGTGATTTGTTAGGATATCGAGATGATTCTAGAACTTTGCAGATCTTAATTTGATCAAATCTGTAAATTTTGCGATCAAAAACATTGTTCCAACTTTTTTTTCGCGTGTAAAAAAAATTCGCCAAAAATTCCGCGGAGGCAGTCGTTTTGGAAAAGGTGGAACGATGTTTTCGGTCGCAGAAATTACAGATTTGTTCAAATCAAGTTCTGCAAAATTTAAGGATCATCTAGACTTTCTTACAAATCACTGGAAACAAGAATCGTTCCGATTGGTTGAGTAATGCCCGAGAACCAGCGAGTTGAAGTTACCGTTCCACCTTTTTTGGGAGGCTTGGACGTCCGTGTAAGTTGGACATGCGTTGGGCGTTCCAGTGTTAAGAGCAGTGTTGTAAATGAGTGATAGAAAAGCTATCAATAGATTATCTCTGCACCAAAAATATCCGAGAGTATAGCTGTCGTCACTATAGCTTGTGAGATCTCTTCTAGTGTCTTGTGATTCCCAGCGATGGCATTCTCTCTCTATCACTCCTCCCCTTTTCCACGACTATGCGCTCTCACCGCTGAGTCTCTCAATCTCTCAGAAAACTGCAATGAGAGAACGCGAGATGGCGATTAGGAGCCGACCACGCATGACGTCCCGATAAACTGCGTTTGCGAAATTGGTTTTGTGGCGGCTTTTGTGGTTAAACGCTGTTGCGGTAGGTTGATCGTGGAAGCAAGAATGAGAGAGAAAAAGGAAAATGTCAATCGCGAGTGTGTAAACACGAAATCGTGTTCGGCTATTTTCGGCGCTGAGAGATTCAATAAGGAGAGAAGAGCGGTTGTATTTGAGGCATGAATATTCAGGCGGGATAATTGTAGTTGCTGAGAGCTGATATTTTGATATTTTAACAACCCTGGTTAAGAGATAAACATATGTTTAAAAGTTTTAGTGAGAAGGAGTTATAAGCATGGAAGTGTTTTTACCCCATTACAACCGATTTAAACCATTGAGTTGAATAGCCTGGAATGAATTTCCTACCTAATTTTTAGAAAGCATTATGTTCTACAATGTACCCTCCAGAGATTCATTATTTTGAACTCCAGCCCCCATCATCATCACCATTATGTCTCACTTTAAGTAACTGCCAAGGGGGGAATCACTTTAAACCAAGTTTGCCCACTTTTCACGTGCAGCAAAGAAATGCAGTGTTCAAACCTGTTGTGTGCAGAAAAAAAGACCCTTTCCTCCCTCTATCGCTAGACCAACTGCAACCCATCAATCTGACCACAACCTTGCCAGGAGGAAACAAGGAAAAAAAAACCCCGGTGCTGTGCACTTTGCACCATTATGATCGATTACGGGCCCCCTTTTCATGCACCGGCAAATCTGTGCGGGGGTGCCAAAGCGTGTGTACACTAATGGCGTTACAATAATAGTATGGTGGACTATAGGTACTCTGGTAGTAGTAGGTACAACAAGGGAGATTGTGATGATGGCCAAACCGCACGTGTCACCATCAATCATTTAAGGAGGGAGGTTTAGAGGGTTTTGTACCTGAAAGATGGAAAAAGGGGGTTATGAAACGGATTTGTCGGCAAATAGTGCAATTTGCAACGGTTTGGGGTATCATGGACGTAGAACCCCCAACTGAATGAATGGTTTGCGATGCGGATTGTTGACTGAAACCGCAACTGGTTTTTCATGCAAATGCCCGAGGCTTTGCAGATCATGTTGGCGACATTGTTGCTAGGAGTTGGTTTCAAATTTGCAAAAAATATCAACTTGGCCAAAAATGATCTGTTCAACAATTCGTCGTGCTAACTTGCCGTACGTGCATTTTGGGCCAAATTGAGTTAAGAACGCCATTTTGTGCAGCTCACAATGCCTAATCTTTTGACCTTCACAGATCCCCAAAATTTAATTTCAATCCTGAGCTATTCAATGAAAACCAAAAGAGCTCCGAAAATGTTTGTCACTTTTCATATGAAAGAAGTTTCAATCTTGTCGTGATATCTTGTCACTCCCTGAAAATTGATGTAAGTGTGACAAAAGGTCAAAGGGATTTCAGGTCAGGATGCGTTTGACGCACGTACAAGCTAGACTACCGTAAACATATGTAATTATAACTCGGGACTCAAGCAACCAACTTTAACCAAACTTCAGGACAATGCACAGAATGGTTAAATGAATTGTTTACATTGCATGCTTTCGTTTTTGTTTATTAAAGGTCAAACATTAAAACGCTTTTTTCTCGGAACGTCAAAATGGCGGGTGCGACAAGATAGCACGACGACGTCGAATTACAATAAATATTGTTTTTTACTGATGCACTCTAAATAAAGTTTAACAAAACCAGTGTTAGGTTGCTCACGTTAGGTCAAGCAGCAAAAACTTGAACTTCAGAGCGGTCACGTGAGTTAGAACTGGCGATAAAAAGAGATATTTGTCAACTCAATTATGATTGTCATAAACTGTTGACATGACCTTGCTAATGCAACATTGCACTAATAGCTCCCAAAAAATATGGGTTAATGCTAATTGCCACAATATCTCACACGTGACACTCCAAGCTCACCTCAAAGAGTGGAGAGTGTCAACCAATGGTTTGTTATAAAAACAACATATTTCCACAGACAAATCGTCATGATAGTGCTTTCTTGTCTTAAGTCGTCGCTGTCGAGCTAACTTGTCGTACGTCGATTTTGGGCCAAATTGAGTTAAGTACGCCATTTTGTGCAGCTCACAATGCCTCACCTTTTGACCTTCACAGATCCCCAAAATTCAATTTCATTCCTGAAATATTCCATAAAAACCGAAAAAATGTATTGTCACTTTTTATATGAAAGAAGTTTCAATCTTGTCGTGCTGTCATGACACATCCTGCAAATTGATGTTATTGTGACAATTGGCCAACGGGATGTCAGGTCAGAACGCGTTTGACACAGGAGCTCGAATACTGTAAACATTTGCTTTTATAACTCGAGACTCCAGCAACCAAATGCAACCAAACTTCAGGATAATACACCTAATGGCCAACCAAACAAAACATGTTTGTTATTGTTTACACTGCGTGCTCTCGTTTTTTGTTTATTCAAGGTCAAACATTAAAACGCGTTTTTCAAAGAACGTCCAAAAGCGAAATGCGACAAGTTATCATGACAGCGTCGAAGTAGGCTCTGGTGATTAGATTTTAGGTTTATGCTTTATTTCTCAGATTTAAAACTAAGTTTCAAGAATTTTAAAAGCCCACAAGATGAAACATAAAAGGAGTACAAAATGGCGTTGAAATTTTATGCGTCTACAAAGCACAATCACGACGAGTTGTGACTTGCTTCAAACACGCGCGATCGCGTTTCATCTCGCAGAGGCGCGTGCGGTTCGAAATTTTCTTTTACCACAACTCATTAAATATTTCCACCACACGAGACAAGTTCATTTGTGGTATGCAGAAAACCCACCGAGTCACCCCGTAGATCACTTTTTTGCTCGTACTGAAATTATGTCATAACTGTAAAACTCTAAATAATAACATAACTGGGGCGAATAAAGTCATTCTCCGGCGTTGATGGCTACCTGTTCGAGCAAGGGGTCCCTAAAACGCATTAGCCGGTAATGGGCCAGATTTAAAAGCTCGTTACAAGATTGATGAGGAAATGTTCAGCGACCCTTTGGCAGAAGGAAAAAAAAAGTGACGAGCAAAAAACGGATAATTTTATGCCCTATAATGATGGCGGCTACTTTTACCATGTACACTAATCGTGCAGATTTGTTGGGCGTCAATTACGGCAAACGGAAAGCAAGAAAACCCTCTCCTAATGGAAATGATTGACGCCGGAGGGTACCTTTGTAACCTTACACGACTCGGAAGATGTTCATCGTATTCCACCTTCACTCGTCGAACTCCCTCACCGGAGTGACGAATGGGCGATGGGATGAAATATGAGCGAATACTTGGAATTGATTGTTATGTAGCATCGCATCGTCATCACATGGCGGTCCAAACCTGTCACGACGAGTCAAAACAAAAATCGCGGTAAGCTACACTTTCGAAGCCCTCTCCGTCTATTGGGAGTTTGACCCGGGCACGACGCCGTTGGAGGAGGATCCCGGCCTAAGAGCGATGTATGCTGCTGATTTGATGGAACATCAGCGCAAACCATCTATCTTTTTTGTTGGATTAGGGTGATACTAGGAAGCTTTTCTTCTCTTCATCCTAATTCAATGAGGAGAGTTGTAAGTTCTTCTGTCTATTGAAAAGTGGGTTAAAAGGTCATTCCAGCAAGACGTGAATCACCCTATCGCGCCCAAAGTTGTTGTTGTTGAAAAGCTCGCGAACGTGAAGAACAACGCACTTCCCTCCTCTCAGTACACAGACTCCGATGTGTATCTCTGCGAAGCTCACTCGCTGGTCGTTAGAGGTCGAACGATAGGCGCTCGCTGCGGACGAAGATTAATCTTGTACGGGAGCTATTAGAGGATGATGATATCCCGATCGTATCAAGCCCGACGTGCGCGATCCCGCCAGATGAAATGGTTGGACACAGAGGTACGTGTCAGGAGTCATTTAGATATTCAATTTTGCGCGAAGACCAAGGTGTTGAGTCACTGACAATCGGTGGCTGCAAGCAAACGTGCGATTTTCTGTATTATGACATTTGTTATCTCACATGGTTTTTGTTTTTTGTATCTTTGATAAAAATGAATTGAAAGTAATTTTGGTTTTAAATAAAATTCCATTATAAATCATCCTTTTAAAACAGTTCAGCAATCTTGTTTGAACCCTATTGCTTACACCCAAAATTCAGAGAGATAATCGTTCCCTCAAAATATATTGATGGCATACCATCATTATAAATGTGTTCATTCATTAATTGAAACAATAAATATTCAACAAGTGTCATACATCGACATCTGACTTCTCCTTAGTCACCAAGCAGTGGTGGCCGAGGCAATTAAGTCATTGCGTTTGTCTGTCAAAGGTCTCTGGCTCGATTTCCGTAGTCGACACTTTTTAATCTCTTGCATCACTTAAAATTAGTCAATTTTCCGCAAACACAGAAAATCCAATCCTTCATGCTCTGCTCAAATTTGCCACTCCCTTGCCCAACCTTCATCTAGCGCGTATTTATTTTTCAGCAAAGCAATTTAAAGCACCATAAAACACTTCATTTTAGTGCCTATCTCTCCACCACAGAAGCCCGAAAAAGCCATTTACGGCTTTTTAATGCTGCTTTTTTCGGTTTACTTTTTGCCATCCTCAAGTGCGTGAAATAGACACTACCAGCGCCCAGTGAAACATGAGTACCAAAACACATTCATTGCTGAAAAGTGCTCGAAACATGAGTACGTCAAATACACTTAATTTTTCGAGGACCACCGCCGAAAATGTTCACAACCTAATCGGCTGGAAGTGTTGACCACTTGATTTCGGTTCGTTCAATTTAATATCACTTTCTCCCGTTTTATTCGCACAAATTGATCAAGTCACTTGCGATATGTACGACGAATGTTGAATTTTCCAATTTAATAGAAAATTCAAATTGCACGTGTCCGCGAAATTCCCGCTAACAATTGACTTTCCTCTAGTTTGCAAAAAACTGGCATCACTGTCAAGTATTAGGCAACAGATCCAATCCGTTTTTTTCTCCGGTGACTTTTGTGATTCGATTCAACAAATTTGGGATTTTTCGCGCGCGTGTGTGGTCGTCGTCATGTCACACACGAAATCAAACATTCATGACACAATCGAGTGAGCTTTTGTTACGGTTCGATGAACATTTTTTTTTATTATTCGCTGTATGTTTGCTTTAGTGAGTTTTAGAGTACACGCGCGTAATTTGCCAAATTGAGTGACTGCATTCGACTGGATGACAGATTAATTAGAGACGTTTCAAGTGCGACGTGACGGATTCGTACTTCATGCAGAATAGTTATTTATAATTTATTTTAGTTTGCGGGAGGAAATGCAAATTACTGCTCGCATGAAATAAAAATGTCTGATAGGGTGACTAACGCAAACGGATTTGAAGATTTGAAGATTTGAAGATTTGAAGATTTGAAGATTTGAAGATTTGAAGATTTGAAGATTTGAAGATTTGAAGATTTGAAGATTTGAAGATTTGAAGATTTGAAGATTTGAAGATTTGAAGATTTGAAGATTTGAAGATTTGAAGATTTGAAGATTTGAAGATTTGAAGATTTGAAGATTTGAAGATTTGAAGATTTGAAGATTTGAAGATTTGAAGATTTGAAGATTTGAAGATTTGAAGATTTGAAGATTTGAAGATTTGAAGATTTGAAGATTTGAAGATTTGAAGATTTGAAGGTTTGAAGATTTGAAGATTTGAAGATTTGAAGATTTGAATATTTGAAGATTTGAGATTTGAAGATTTGAAGATTTGAAGATTTGAAGATTTGAAGATTTGAAGATTTGAAGATTTGAAGATTTGAAGATTTGAAGATTCTAAGATTTGAAGATTTGAAGATTTGAGATTTGAAGATTTGAAGATTTGAAGATTTGAAGATTTGAAGATTTGAAGATTTGAAGATTTGAAGATTTGAAGATTTGAAAATTTGAAGATTTGAAGATTTGAAGATTTGAAGATTTGAAGATTTGAAGATTTCAGGATTTTCAAATTTGTATGGAAAATCATTTGTCAATTAACCACTTTTGGGAAAGGTTCTACAAACATAATTTATGATTTTAACATAACTAGTCGGATACCCTAAAATGCGTAAAATTTTGAGTTAAACCCAGTCTACCACGACATTGAACTGCGGTGCCCATGAACTCTAGCGTTGCCGCCGGCAGCTTCTGTAATCAAAACCAAATGACACTTTTGTAATGAGTTTTCTTTCTCACACCTCCCCCATCAGCCTCACCGCATGAGAGTGAGATGGAGATGGAAAGCCCCACGTGTCTACGGCGGGAAAGTGTGAAGCTTTTTCTTGTCAACAGCTGCACGATACATACTCGCACCACGTGGGAATTGATGTCTCGCGTGCGGGAATAGTAGATGCGGCGGCGATGCTGGGAACGAAACTCGTAAAACATTGCTCGCGTGCAGCAGTCATTTGCGAGATTAGATCCGTGGTCCGGAGTTGGTGAGATATGCGAGATTTGCGTACAAGTCAGTAAAAAGGCCCGGTTGTGATAAGTTAGCTTTCAAGGAGGTTGTCACGGTCTACAACAGCTATGCCGAACTTCATTAGAAGAAATCTCGAATTAGTTTTCAAAAGGCCGTAAGAGACAAGCTAAGCCCTTTTTGCATCGGTACTCGACCTACTTACGAAAAACCAATTTCAAAAATGCTCGAGATTGTTCATCTACACGTCCTTCAAGTGCCCTAAACTTAGAACCAATGAAATATTGGTTCATTTTGGAGAAAAACGAAAAATAGTACCGGAGGTCAAGGTGGCTCTTACGGCTATTTGAAAACTCAACCGAGAAATCGTGTAATAGCTGTAAAAGTATTGCAGAATTAGTACTAAAACTGAAATTTATCGACTGACCCGCATGACTCACACTTCTTGCTCAAAAAACCTGTTTTACAGCGTTCATTTCAACCTATTACTTGCCCCTATGTACAAGCACGGTCTAACATAAAACGCAAGTACCCTACATAATGCAACACCACCGCCTTTCATTCACAAACTCTCCGCCAGGGCCAGGGGATTCAATTAAACAAACTCACGACTCGTTTAATTGCAAACAGAAGTATGACCTGCCACTGTTGCACCTTCATGGCCACACTTAGAGCCGAGATCTCCAAGAGTCCGACAAAGCAGGATCACGTCTGGTCGTGCCCTTCGATTCCCGCGCCACCCGGACTCGGGTCACTTTCATTTTTGTCGTTTTGTCCTTCACCAGGGTGCAGCCAGCACTGCAAGTGATCTACATCGTTTTTACACCCAAACTAGGAAAGCATGCCAAAAAATATGTCCTTTGCCGAAAATCCAGTCGGGGTTCTTTTGATTTGTAGTCTTCCCCTCTCCCGCAATACCGCAATGGCTTGATGACAACAAAGGCAAAGAACGCAACACAAACTATTCCAATCAAAGTAAGCTAAACAGTCGCTCGTCATAGACCCTTCCTCTGGGTGCACCCAAGATTGGATAACAATTAATAACTGTGGCGTTTAGTGAACACCACCAGTGGGGTGTTTGCATACAATCTGACGGCGGCAGTGCGATTGTTTACTTTTTGAAAGTCACCCGCCATAATGGCGCGGTGACGGACACTTTTTTTATGGCAGACCCAGCCTATAACGGGTGCCATACTGATCCGATTGTTACAGTTCATAGGTGTTTGGCCATGATCAATCAGCTTTGAAGCCGCGGCGCTCGAAAGAAAATCAGATTTAATTATCAGTTACGGGCAACCCTAGGAGGTACTTGCACTCCGCTAGGGTCGGACCCCGTGTCTAATATGACACATTTGTCAAGATTGGCGCATGATATCGCGTGCAAAAAAAAAGGAGCTGCAATTATGTTGTACTTGTTGATACCAAGTTTATGAGAGATTGATCGAGTTTCAAAAAGGGAGGTTGATCAATCAGCCTCTTGCTGGAGATTGCCACACCAAAGAGTTTCTAAATTGCAATACCTTTTCCAGCAAAATCAAAAAAGATCGTGATACTATGAAAATCGTTGCACCCAATTAAGATTCGTTTTGGGATATAAAAGCACTGCAATTCCGCGATAAACCCCTCGAGGTGGGCGAAATAGTGCAATCTAAACTGCACCGTTTATTGGGTAAAAATTACCCCCGATGAAAGGTTCTCTTTGTCAATGAGGTTCAACCTTAGTAGGTGGTTGGAGAACGAAGGTGAAACGTGAATATTGGATTAATTTTTTGACCGGACCTCGTCAAAGAGAGTGGTTGCAAGTGGACCCCTGAAAGGTCATACAATCAACTTGATAACCGCGGGGGACTTTCAGCGCTTGGATTTGTTCATTTTGAAACGGTTGTCGGTGTGGATTATGGGTCGTTTCTTAGCTCAACACTAATAACCCTTTTTTGCAACTCATTTTCGCTTAATGTATTTCGCTTGAAATTATAAAAAAATCAAAACTCAACATTAGAGAAATCTTATGAAAATAAATTCAATATTTAATTATGCAAATTCATTTCTGCTGAAAAAAAACTATAATTTATGATTGTAATAATTTTTATGAGAAATTTTGCTATCAACTGTCCACAATTATAAAACGTTACAGCTCGTAGATCAATCAATCTAAAAGTTCAATTCTCGACCAGCTTTCAAATGAGATTGCAGTGCATTTATCCACAGTTTGAGACAATACAAGTGACCATAAGAGAAAAATGCCAATCGATAAATCAAACCCATTTCGAAAGTATAGCGATGGCAATCGCGCAAGGAAAAAAACTGAGGACAGGTTCAAATTGTGATAAATTATAACTGACATTTGTTTAAAACTAAACAATGTTATACAGTCCAGTCTTGATTATCCAATGTTTCGATAATCCGAATTTCGATTATCCGAAGGTTTGTATGGGAATTCGGATAACCTAAACGCGAACAAAAACATTTTATTTTCTTGTTTTTAACATCAAACTCGAGTTCAAATTTGTATACACAGTAAAAAAGGTTGAATTTTGGAATGTTGATAATTTGTTGGTTGAATATTCCCTCTTTTTCGATAAATATTACTTAAAAAATGTGTAAAAATGTGAACCCGATGAATATTCATAAGAAACTGATACAAATTCACCATTTTCTGATGTGATATTACACATTTTTTTGACACATAATCTGTCACCATTTCCTGATGAATATTACCATTATTTTTTTCTGTGTAGTTAATTGCCTATTAAATAAAAAGCATTTTTTCAATATTTCGCCAACGCCATACTTGCCACCATCTTTGATTTAAAAATTCTACATCACTTTAGCGTAGTTTAAGGGTCATACTGATGCTCGAGAATCAAAATTAAGATAACGAAAAAAAATCGTGATTCGATTACCCAAAGTCAGCCAAAATTCTTTTCAAGTATAATTTCACTTTTCCTTTAAATTTTACTTCTTCAGGATTTATTCGGTTTTTTTCTGCTGTGTACCATATTAGAGAGTCGTGTGGTGTTCGTTGGATCGAGCGGAGTGTGAATCGGCGCGCGAGAACCCGCGGGAAAGTGGTAGAATGTTCTCGAAATCGTTGAAAAATGGGTCGCGGAGTAGCCAGAGAAGTTGGCCATCAGTCGTGTGGTGTTCGTTGGATCGAGCGGAGCGTGAATCGGTGCGCGAGAAACCGCGGGAAGTAGTGGAAGCTTCGGGAAATCATTGAAAAAGAGATTTGAGTCGCCGCGTTTTATATTTACATTTCATTCTGAAAGCCCATCCCATAGCATCGATGCTCGGATGGCACGCCGGCGGTAAGGAGTAAAAAATTCGCGATTGATAAGTCCTTCTCATAGCGTCGTAGCTCGGAAGGCAACGATTGTTTCACTTTCTGGTCATATCATCTACCAAGATGAATCCTGACCTTCCCTTTCCTTCCCCTACTAACACAATTCCCCCACTTCCCGTGATGCTTGAAGGAGATGCTGTGGATTCAACGGTCTCATGCGGTGTCAACAGGTATAGAGCGACAAACTCTGTGTCTGATGAGTCTGCAACTTCAACTATCGGACTAACATTCCTACCTTTGTTGAACTGCATCTCCTTGGGGGGGCGCCGGTATTGACTTAAAGCAGAGATCTTCAGGGGTTATACAGTGAGGATGATTAGCTCCCACTACTCATCTGTTGGTTCATTGTGTAACTTCAGCTGATCCGTCAATAACGGAGTAGCAGCTCATTGGCAGTCAACCATGCTCATGCTCATGCTCATGCTCATGCTCATGCTCTGCTGTGTACCATATTAGAATTGTAATTTTAATTTTATCAAAACGATATCCTGTTAGTTTACACTGTATGTCACGGCAAGGAGGTACGCATTTTGTTGATTTAAACTATTTGATCTAAAATTTGATCAAATTTATTTTTTAGCGAAAGGTATTAAAATTTTAAAAAAAGATTGTTTACATCCAAACAATTCAAAATTTATAGCCCAACTTCAAGATTTTAAGCAAAGTCTATCCCAAATTTTTAATACTTTATCACAGTTAGGTTTCTAAATTTACGTCTTTTTTTTATCTGTGAACCCATAATTCAAAATTTGTTATAGTCTAAAAGTGTCCTATTTGATTAGAAATTGAAAATAAACGTTACATAAAAAGTTGAAAATTATTTGGTTTTGCCCCCTTATTTTTGGGGCATTTTCAAAGGAAGGACGGACAAAAACTGGTAATAAAATTTAGCAAGAAGTTGAGCTGATTATTCGAAAATTTTGAGACATTGAACAAAAATTATGCGAAAAAAAACCTTTTCAATATTAATTATAATGCAAAAAAAAACAATAAGGCTAAAGTGATTTCAAAATACGTACAGTATGTAAAAAAAGTATTTACACCCCTTGGGCAATATGCACATTTTGTGATGAAACATGTAAAAAATTTAAAGTTTGACAAGAACCTAGTACTACGTTTTGTTCAGAAACTCATGCCAAACATTTTGCTACAAAAAACTCATGAAAAGATGATTTCTATAAAAGTTATATAACAAATACTATTACGAAAATAAAAAGGTGCAAAAAAGTTTGTACACCTTTCGAAAAATTAACATAAATAATGTTATTTGTTGACAAATCACCATAAATCCAGTCTCCCAACTCCAAATAGGCATCCTTGACTGATTAAAAAAATAATTTGGATTGAATATAAAGTTTACTAACTACTTAGTATAAAAGTTTATATAACTCTGGAAATTCTATATAAAACTTATCTAAACTTAATTTTGTAAACTTTTAATTCAAATAAATGTCAATATATTACCATAGAATTGCTAAATAAACATTTTGGAGTGGGTATAACACCGTTTTGGGGGTATTTGTATCGATAGAATAGATTTTTCGTTGGAATTTCGTACCAACCCGGAATTACGTCGTCGGAAAATCCACCGGCATCTGAACCGGTCCACGATTCACAAGTCAACCTATGTGGAATCGGAAAGGGCATAAAATTTCCGATCTTTTGATACCCATACATCTAGGTTAATTATTTTTTTAATCAGTCAAGGATGCCTATTTGGAGTTGGGAGACTGGATTTATGGTGATTTGTCAACAAATAACATTATTTATGTTAATTTTTCGAAAGGTGTACAAACTTTTTTTGCACCTTTTTTATTTTCGTAATAGTATTTGTTATATAACTTTTTATAGAAATCATCTTTTCATGAGCTTTTTGTAGCAAAATGTTTGGCATGAGTTTCTGAACAAAACGTAGTACTAGGTTCCTGTCAAACTTTAAATTTTTTACATGTTTCATCACAAAATGTGCATAGTGCCCAAGGGGTGTAAATACTTTTTTTACATACTGTAACTCTGTTAATATTTTGGAAAATCGTTTAAAATTTTTAAAGTATTTTGTTTTAAATGTAAAATTTTCAAAAAATCTGAAAATGAAGTGATTAATATAAATAATCTACTGATAAAACCATTTCCAGCTACCAAATTGGCCAACTTTCTCCCAAGTTCACCTTGCTCGAATCATCCCATCACTGGGCCAAATTTCCACGTCAAGCAATCACCGCGGGAGAAACAATGTCACCGTTAATCCAAATGGCTCTTTACCCATTTCTCAACGGTTTATGAAACGAATTGCAGCCCTCACAATGGTATGTTCAGTGACATCGTCATCGGATATGGAAGTGCATTTTCATGGTCGTTGCAGCAGCTGCTCGCTGACTGGAGGAGAAGCAGATTCACTGCGATAAGAATTCCAACAATCGCATCAACCCACCCACCCACTGAATGGCTTTACTCGTAGTAGATGTCGCTAATTGCGCGGGTGGAATTTGCTTGGGATGTCACTTGAGTAGGTACAGCGTGGCTCATTAACTGCTTAATTCAATTGTTCGCTGGCTTCCGTTTGGAGAGACTCTCTTAATTATGCGATTGAAGATTGCATGTTTGAGGTATGTTTCTGAATGCCAATCGCCATAACCTAGATCTTGTGCAAACTAGTATTTACTAGGTACTAATTAGATGTATTCCCTTGGGGGATAAAAAGATTTATTTTTTTGCTTTTCTAAACTGCCGTTCAAATTAGTCACAACCACGTTGAACGTTCTTGATCTCAACTCTAGTGGCAGCAGCTTTCACTTTTCGCTCCCCAAAGTCACCTGAAACATAATGGCGCAAAAAATAGACTAACCGATAAATTAAAACGCATTCAATCGAGCGGCATTCCTCCAAGGTCCAACTCCGACAAACTAAAGCCAAAACGGACGCGAATGTCGCAAATTACGGCCACCGCCGCGCGTAAAGTCAATTCAACGGATTGCAACTCTCGAGCTACCGTTCATGGAGCTTAAGTACTCGAGTACACAGTCTCATAAACTTATAGGCTCAGAGCAAGTAGCACCAGGCTATAAGAGAGCGAAAAAAAGTGGAAACTTGCTCGACTTATACAACCCAATTTTTTGGGCATACTATTGGGGCAGCATGTAGCTTGGTGGAGCGGTTCCAGTTCATGGAGTAAGCAGCATTGTGGGATGGAGTCAGTTTTGAATCAAAACCATATTTTATAAGATGAGTATAAATTCTAGAGCAGTTTTTTTGCGTAGCTCTAGAGATTTTTTTTAAAATGTCACATGTGCTATGAGTTTGATTAATAGATATGTTCGAAAAATTTGAATCACATTGAATAATATATGAAATTCATTCAAATGTAAATGTTTTCCAATCACTGAGTTTGATATAACCACTAAACTAAATATAATACAAAAGCAAATGACAGTACACGGAGAAAAATCTGTTTCCAAAACCTTGAAAAACTGTTCATGAATTTCGTTGACGCTTGTTCACGATTTTGGAAACTGATTTTTCTCCGTGTAATCAATTCTTCAAATGTTGCTAGCTGACAGTAAATTCACTTGATCCTTTCCAACTGTACCCAACTCCATCACAGTGTGGAACTATTTTGCGAGTATCTGTGCACGTAATTTCAGCACACACCACCTCAAATATGTACCCACCGAACGAACTGAAGCTGAAAATGGCCCTCGATTTACTTACGTTAATGGCATCGATTAATCCGAAAATCACAAATAACGACAGCGCGGTCGTTATGAGCAGCCTGCTCCACCTCATCGCATCGGTGGCTTGGCGCACAGGCCCCCGAGGGCCCCCACGCGAGAACCGGGTGGACGAGTCGTGTGCCACGTGTCTTTATGTGTCTGTGTGTTTGTGATAATTTGTATGAAGTGGTCGAATCTGGAAGAAAAGGAAAGAAATTTGAAGTTAATATTTGGGAAATTTTTACAGGTGCAATTCGACTTAATTTTTACCAAATTTTCCCAAATTATTACCCAACTTTCCCACACGTAAAGTCCAGCTAACGCAAACTCGGAAGGCATGCTAAACAAACCTTGATTAAATCTGTAAATTTGCGCCACTTAAAGCCGACACCCGAGGACAATGGCCCACGAAATTTGAGCCCTAAACAATCCGCTCCAATTACGTAAGCGCACCTGGGACGACCACCACCTCGTAGGGGGCCTGGTCAAAAGCGGAAGTCGCAATGACAACTCGTGAACTTAAGTATAATACCTACACCACGGTGGTCATTCAACTTGAGATTTGCAGTTGGTCATGTTGACGGTAAAAGAGGGGGTCGGTGGGAGACCCCCTTTCTTTCCAAGAGGGTGGCGTCACTTGTTCCACTTGAGTGACACTTGACGAGTGTGCTGACGATGGTTGTTACTTCCGTGAGGGTATGGGATTGTACAGTTTTCAATTTGAAAATCAGCTTTAATTGTAGAAAATTATACCAAAAATATAATACTACCGATATTTTCTATACTGACATTGGTTACGTTATCCAACGCCATTGCAATAATTACATGGTTCTAACATCATCCATCAATTTTTGTATATGGGTAATTCACCGCCAACTCACACAGCAGTTGCCCCGACCCCTCTTCGATTTGCGTGAAACTTTGTCCTAAGGGGTAATTTTTGTCCCTGATCACGAATCCGAGGTCCGTTTTTTGATATCTCGTGACGGAGGGCGGTACGACCCCTTCCATTTTTGAACATGCGAAAAAAGAGGTGTTTTTCAATATTTCGCGAAGTTAGAAAACCACGAAATTCAAAAAAAAATTGTTCTAAATGAAAAAAATTACCCTTCTGGGTCAATGTAGATTCGAAAAGTACATTGAATTTCCCATAAAATGACATGTTCCAATTTTTTTAACAGTCGAGTATCGGAAAATGGAAGAATTTTTAAAACTTTTTTAGTGTTTTTTTTTTTTTCGATGAAAAATACGTTTTTTTCGGAATTCTGAGTACGCCATCAAATCGGGCGTCTAATTTTACACAAAAGTCCCTTTGACACCAAATTTCTATCTCATCACCGTTTCAGGCTGCGAATTATTGAAAAACACCTCTTTTTTTTGCATCTTCAAAAATGGAAGGGGTCGTACCGCCCCTCCGTCACGAGATATCAAAAAACGGACCTCGGATTCGTGATCAGGGACAAAAGTTACCCCTAAGGACAAAGTTTCATGAAAATCGAAGAGGGGTCGGGGCAACTTTTCCCGATTTCGTGTGAGTTTGTAGAGAATTACCCATATCCCAAGATTATATTTTTCAACCAAATTTTGTCATTGAAGTTCCGGGTTATTTTTAAATCGGAAAAAGAACAACAAATTCAATAAGCAATATTTCTTGATTCCGGAATTATGCTTATTTTATTATTTAGCTCAAACATTTTAGAAGCCTTCTTTCTAATCAAATAGTTCATTTTGTGTCATTGGTTAACCGTTAAGATTTTGGCAGCTGTCCCTTTAAAAATGGTAAGTAAATATTTGATTTTCTGTATCTGTTGAAAGAACTTTTAGATCGGTTGGGTGTTTTAGACAAAGATGTAGGTAATGGACTATTCCGGAAAAAAATGTAACACGGGAATTTTTTTTAACGATTTTTGACTAACTTTTTATCACAAGAAATCAATTTCCCAAAATTCGCTTTTTTATCTTAGATTTTTATATATGTTTAAGGGGACAAAAACCCACATCTTTTGAGCCATATTATCGTTTTGAATGTAAAATCGAGTAGAGAACTTTACAGAAATATTGAAAAAGTGCACTGTTTTCGAGGTATTGCCAATTAAAATTTGAATTTAATAGCAAATTTGCATTTTTTCGATATTCAAAATTGAACATTTGTAAAATATGAGCCTATTGGAAATTGGACCATTAGTTGCCTACACATTTTACTGAACTTTACGAAAAAAATAATAACAAAAATGCCAGAAATGGTCATTCATGGGCACTATTTTAGAAAATCTAAAAACTGCACATTTTGAATTAAAATCAAAGTTTCAGTGGCCATATCTCGGAAACATTGCACATTATCGAAATTTTTGTAAAGTTCTTTTCGATTGTAACATCAATTTTACATTCAAAAGTGCAGTCACAAAAAATAAGGCTTCTCAAATCAAATTCTCTAAAATTTACATTTTTATTAACATTCCAACGCCCAAGGCTCCAAAAAAGTTGGAACGGTAACTTCAACTCAATGGTTCTCGGGCATAACTCAACCAATCAAGATGATTCTTCTTTCCAGCGATTTGTTAGGATGTCTAGATGATTCTAGACCTTTGCAGAACTTAATTTGATCAAATCTGTAATTTTTGCGATCAAAAACATCGTTCCAACTTTTTTTTTGCGTGTAAAAAAAAATTCGCCGAAAATTCCGCGGAGGCAGTCGTTTGAAAAAAGTTGGAACGATGTTTTCGGTTGCAGAAATCACAGATTTGTTCAAATCAAGTTCTGCAAAATTTTAGGATCATCTAGACATTCTTACAAATCACTGGAAACAAGAATCGTCCCGATTGGTTGAGTTATGCCCGAGAACGGGCGTGTTGAAGTTACCGTTCCAACTTTTTTGGGAGGCTTGGCCGTCCGTGTAAGTTGGACATGCGTTGGGCGTTCCAGTGTTAAAAAATCAAAACTTGACGGCAAAGTTTTTGGCCGTACGTCTCTTTGGCTCGTGCGGGGTTTTGTCCCCTTAATCATATCAAAAAACCATGCAAAAATAAAAATACGGATTTTGGGAAATTGATTTTATATGAAAAAAATCTATTTTGAAAATCGACAAAAAAAAACCGTGTCACTACACAGAAAAAAAAAATCATGGTAATATTACATCTGGGAAGGGGTACATTTTTTATATCAGAAAAAAGGTGTAATTTTACCTCTGGAAATGTGTAATTTTACCACTTTTCTGGTGTAATGTCACTTTTTCAGTCTAAATTGAGGTAAAATTACATCATAAAAGAGGTAATATTCAACCTTCCAAAATTAAAGCTTCCAAATTTACATTATTTGTTTCTGTGTATTTTCTGAAAAGTCCTAATCAATACCTACAACTTTGCCAAAGACACCTACAACTTGATCAGAAAATTCACTCAATAGTTACAAATTTTAGAAAATTCACGTATCATTTTTATGTGGACAACCACCACAATTGTATGGAGACTTGTATGGGTGAACCAATGCATTGCAATGACACAAAAAGGCTTCTTTGGTCATAGGAAATGTCCCAAAAAAATATTCAGATTAAAAATACAAAAAAAGAGATTTCGTAGAGAATTGCTCAAGTGGCCCAGAAACGCAATGTAAACAAGAGCAACTCTCTACGAAATCGGCCGATTTCGACCATTTTTATTTTTTGTTTTTTTTTATTTGACTCAAACTTTGTGGGGGCCTTCCCTATGACCAAAGAAGCTATATTGCGTCATTGGTTCACCCATACAAGTCTCCATACAATTTTGGCTGCTGTCCATACAATAATGGTATGTAAGTATTCAAACAGCTTTAACTTTTGAGTGAATTTTCTAATCAATTTGGTGTCTTCGGCAAAGTTGTAGGTATTTTTGAGGACTTTTTAGAAAAAAATAGGTACACGGAAAAAATGCAGATTTTTTAATCAACTTTTTTATCACTAAATCTCAATATCCCACAATGCGTATTTTTTTTATTTTCGAGATTTTTTGATATGTTTTAGGGGACAAAAATCCGCAACTTTTGAGCCATAGAGAAACATGGTCAAAAAATCTGCCGCCGAGTTATGATTTAGCATAGCATAGCATAGCATTGGTGTCTACCCGTAGCTGCTACTTCGTTATTGACCAGGACCCCCAAACATTGCTCCGTGGACCACAGATGAAAAGTAGGAACCAATCATCACCCCTTCGCAATTTTCAAAGGTCCCTATCGTGCTGATCAATACCGACGCCGGCCACGACCAGTGGTAAGACACGGGGAAGTGGATGGGAATGTTAGCCGATACTTGAGTGATGGGACCGCCAAATCGACTGCGTCTCCGACAAAGTATCACCTGAGTTTTGAGGGGTTAGTAAGATGGGTATGAGGTCAGGATTCACTGTGGTAGGTGATGCGACCATGAGCAATTTGTTTATCGGTTGAAATTTTAAAAATCTTAGGCAGCCGGCTGCGGAAAGATACTTATCTAGGGATTTAAATATAGTATTAATTCGACCGCGATTCTCCAGAAATTCTCCGTCGACGTGCCTTCCGATCAACGATGATGTAGGAAGGGCTTCATTCATTAAAATTATTTTATATCATAAGCCTTAAAACATATCCGTCGACGTGCCTTCCGATCCTCGATGATATGGAAAGGACTTAATCCAGCAATACGACTTGCTTGTCTCAAATAACAAAAATCGGATCGTTTCTATCGAAAACTATATAAAGAGAACAAAAATAAAATTCATCGGCCAACGAACGCGCGAACAAAAAATAAATGAAAAAAGAAGAAGAAGAAATCCAATCACCCCCTGTACACAAATAGCGACACAAAAGAGACGGAAAATAAAACGAAAAAAAACAGGACTGCGCGTCCACACAGGCACCGGACTACTCTGTTAAGTACTTTAACATTAATTATTGATTAATTCTACTAACTCTTATTTTGAATGGTAGAAAATGCAATTGCAGCGAGTGAAAGAACAAGCATTCCGGTTCAACGACCTATCAGATTCGAACGAGATACGCGTAGTTTTGTGAATCAATTGTAGATTTTTTCCCTAAATGGCTGAAAATTTGAACTATTGTAACAACAACACAATCACACCATTCTTCATACATTAATGAATCATTTTGAAAACTATTTAATTATTTTTTGCTCAAGTGTTCCATTTGTCATTCATTTTGGCTAATAAAAAGCGCCTCAATTTTCGCACAAAATTGAGTAAATATTGATAGAAAATTTGCGTTGAATAATTTTAGCATTGAAATTTAATTATATCACCTGCTTTTGATTAAAACATGATCATTTACAGTCGACTCTCTGGTTGTCAATATCCAAGGGACCGTCGAGGAAGAGAATCATCAGTTTACAGAACGATGCAAAATGAAGACTCGATTGAAATTTGTTTTTTCCCTTCTTGCTGACCAGCTATAGGAGAGAATCATGGCAACGTCCAGCAAACAAAAACAAATAAATGTCAAACACCCTTCAAAGCTTCGTTTCTCACAGAAAAATGTCTATGCAAGCCATGAGAAAGTAAAATTAGTGACAACCGGAATAGATATTTAGAGCAAATAGAATTCAAGGGACCGTCGAGGAAAAGATCCTTCAAGCAAGAGAAAATATCGAGGAATAAAGACAATCGGAGTATGCAGTTTGAAGGGACTGAAGAATTCATCGGTACATGGAGCATTATTGATATCGAGAAGATCGACAGCCAGAGAGTCGACTGTATTTTACAAGTACACATTAAAGTAAAATGTTGTATGCAAGTTTTAAACCAACCTTGCCACAACGAAAAAACCATGATCCATTCAAGTGACAGTAAAGATTCAACCAACCACACTCTCTCATTCTCATTTTCGCACTCACATTACACGACTACCTACACATAAAAACCAACACCAATACACCATCACAAATTCAGAACGAGCTCACCGAGTTTCTCATGCGCCGTCCAAATCCATAGCCGTCGAGATGCTAGCAGGTTTCGTCGTTGGGGGGACGAGCTCCCACTCCCCAAGCTAGCAACGCAGCACGGCACCGTCGGGGAAGCCACGTCATCGCATCGCAGCATGAAACAGCTTCTAAAACCTCGTGGTCAACACCCGGCACACACACCTTCAGAATGCCATTTTTCACAAAACTACGTATTTCCGAAAAAATACTTAAAATTTCCGTTTTTACAATGTTGGTATCAAACGATCGGGATTTTTTCATTTCGAAAGTAATAACACAATTTTTTGAAAATACTCCAAATTTTCACAAAACTACGTATTTTCTAAAAAAATACTCAAAATTTCCGTTTTTACGATGTGAGTGTCGAACGTTTGGAATTTTTACAAAACTACGTATTTTCGAAAAAAAACTAAAAATTTCCGTTTTTACAATGTGGGTATCAAACGATCAGGATTTTTTCATACATTTCGAAAGTTATTAAAAAATGAAAATACTCAAAATTTTCACAAAATTACGTATTTTTGAAAAAAATTGATTCGATTATTTGATATCCATATTGTAAAAACTGAAATATTGAAAAGTTTCACAAAAATACGTAAATTGTGAAAATTAGAGTATTTTCTAAAAATGTTGTTATTACATTCCAAATGTATGAAAAAATCCCGATCGTATTTAGTATTTTAGTATTTTAGTATTTTAGTATTTTAGTATTTTAGTATTTTAGTATTTTAGTATTTTAGTATTTTAGTATTTTAGTATTTTAGTATTTTAGTATTTTAGTATTTTAGTATTTTAGTATTTTAGTATTTTAGTATTTTAGTATTTTAGTATTTTAGTATTTTAGTATTTTAGTATTTTAGTATTTTAGTATTTTAGTATTTTAGTATTTTAGTATTTTAGTATTTTAGTATTTTAGTATTTTAGTATTTTAGTATTTTAGTATTTTAGTATTTTAGTATTTTAGTATTTTAGTATTTTAGTATTTTAGTATTTTAGTATTTTAGTATTTTAGTATTTTAGTATTTTAGTATTTTAGTATTTTAGTATTTTAGTATTTTAGTATTTTAGTATTTTAGTATTTTAGTATTTTAGTATTTTAGTATTTTAGTATTTTAGTATTTTAGTATTTTAGTATTTTAGTATTTTAGTATTTTAGTATTTTAGTATTTTAGTATTTTAGTATTTTAGTATTTTAGTATTTTAGTATTTTAGTATTTTAGTATTTTAGTATTTTAGTATTTTAGTATTTTAGTATTTTAGTATTTTAGTATTTTAGTATTTTAGTATTTTAGTATTTTAGTATTTTAGTATTTTAGTATTTTAGTATTTTAGTATTTTAGTATTTTAGTATTTTAGTATTTTAGTATTTTAGTATTTTAGTATTTTAGTATTTTAGTATTTTAGTATTTTAGTATTTTAGTATTTTAGTATTTTAGTATTTTAGTATTTTAGTATTTTAGTATTTTAGTATTTTAGTATTTTAGTATTTTAGTATTTTAGTATTTTAGTATTTTAGTATTTTAGTATTTTAGTATTTTAGTATTTTAGTATTTTAGTATTTTAGTATTTTAGTATTTTAGTATTTTAGTATTTTAGTATTTTAGTATTTTAGTATTTTAGTATTTTAGTATTTTAGTATTTTAGTATTTTAGTATTTTAGTAAATCTGCCGCCGAGTTATGATTTTTTGAAAAAAAGTGATTTTTGGAAAAAAATCGAAGTTTCATGCAAAAACAAGTTTGACATTATTTTTTAATGCAAAATTGATTTTGCAAGCGAAAAGTACTCTACAGATTTTTTGATAAAGGGCTCCGTTTTCAAGATATAGCCACCAAAAGTTTGATTTTAGCGATTTCAATTTTTAAAAATAGTGACCATGAGTGACCAATTTCAAAAAATATTTTTTTTGTGAAAAGTCCAAAAAAAAATCTATAAAATTGTCTAAGAGACATTGAAGATTGGACCTCGGGTTCCAGAGATAGAGCCTCTTTATGAAAAAGAAACACGAAAATTGAAGTTTTCTAAATCTCACCAAATCAACCCACTATTTTCTAATGACGATATCTCAGCAACTAATGGTCCGATTTTCAATGTTAACACATGAAACATTCGTGAAATTTTCCGATCTTTTCGAAAAAAATATTTTGAAATTTTTTAAATCAAAAGGGCCAAACATTGAATATTACGCCCATTTTAAATGTCTTTGGCCCAAAATCATAGTTTTGCTTGAACAATGGATAAATCGAAAACCCTTCTTTTGATAATAACAACAACAATTTTAATTGTTTATTCACAAAAAAAAATTCTTAGAAATAAAATTTCACATGAAAAACACTAAGAATTTTTGAGTTAGTCGAAATAAAAAAAACATAACACAGGCGAAAAACTTATTTACTGCTTCAAATTTAGTCCCAACATTCTTTAAAACGACTCTCATAAACACACATTCTGCTTAATGGCTTATGCTCAAAAATTGCCAGTAACAAACAAACATTAGGATAAAGAGGCCTCAACCCATCCAAAAAGTACGAAAACTCAACGATGGCCATGATACGTTTTGGTGGTCATCAGCAATTCAAGAAGCGCCCCTCAAGCCCATCAGGAAATGAGACCCGCTTTTCGCGCGAGTTGTTGCTTTTCTTTCAAATGAAAGCACCACCACCAGCTCCGTCAGTTGCACTTGGCGAAAAGCTTCTTGTTTTGGAGGGAAAATGGGGTGAAATTTTGTAATTTTTGTCTTGAAGAATGATAAAGCTTGTGTTTTTTAATCTTCAAAAATCAATAAAAAATTGAACTGATTTTCCTTGTTTTTATCGGATTGAATACACATTTTAACCCCACTTCCCTTTAGTGCCCATCAACGGAGGGGCCATCACAAACAAAGGAAAGTTCTCTCTTGGAAGCTCGAAAGCTCGAGCCCAGTGGCGCGTGGTGAATGTCCAACTATAATGATTAAAATGGTCCATTCAGACAACAAATTTCCCTTCTGGTCTTGTGCCGAAAAAAAAGAAGGGTGCCCCATAATGGTGCTGGCGCAGAAGCTTGAGACGGGTGAAATATGCAATGAAAAAAGACGGATGGCCTCGACACACTGCTGACGGCCAAGCCAGGCGGACAACAACTTGAAGGAAGCGGAAGAAATGCTCTTCCTCGAAGGGTGACAGAATGGGTGGAAATTTGTCCTAAATTAAATTCAGTTAGAAAATATTTTGAAAAATCAAACTAAAGAGAATGATGATTAAAATTTACAATATTTGTATAAAATGTAAATAAGACAATTTTGCGTTAATCTACTCAAAAAAACGTCCTAATGACAAACGCAACGATGACGATGAGTGCCAAACACTATGACAATGACGGAACCGGACGACGAAGAAAGACAACAAACGCGTCGAGACGCGCTGCCGGCCACCCCGCGCGGTCGTTTGGCCGTAATGACGATGCCAAGAGTCGTGAATTTCACGGCTGGCCGCGTGCATCCGCGTACGCAAACTGTCGTCAAGTTTTAACCATCAGCGCGCTATGGCAACGGTAATTGTTTGTTGTGCTTTTTTTTCCTTCAGTGTTTCCTTGCTTTGCTCTTCAAGTGTCTAATGCTGTCGTGTTTTATTTTATGATTTGGAACGAAATTTCCGCCTTTCAGAAAGTAAACCAGGGAATCAGGACAAACTAATAAACTATTTTTATTAAAGAAAATCAAGATAGTAAAAGTTGTTGATTTACAAATTGGCATAGAAATTTAAATCCCTGTTGGCAACATTTCAGGAGTATTTTTTGAAAACGTCCAATAAACCAAATTTCTAGTTTTTTCCTTTTTTGTGTTTTTGAAACAGCCTTGAGTCAGGGGTATTAAAAACACCCAAAATGCAAAAAAAAAGGAAATTTGGTTTATTGGACCTTTTTAAATAAAAACTCCAGATTTGTGTACAAATCAATCATATCAAATTTTACCATCTTTAAGACATAACCAGTTCATTGGGTTGAAAATATTTAAAAGTTTAAGCTTGTTTGCATATTTCAGCACATTTCTCGTTTACTTTTTCAAAAGGTCCTACCAACATAGGGAACCCATGGCGCATTGGTTGTTATGAAAAAGTGATCTAGATTTTATGTTAAGTGTTCTATAAGTACTAACAGTTTTAATATACTTAATTTTTTTTTTAGTATTCATATTTTTCAGAACAAATCTTTTTTACTGTGCTTTCTTACAAATTTCAAACAATTTTTTTTCTAAAAATAAGCATTCCTTACATACTTTTTAAAAACATTCTTTTTAAATATTTTGTTAAACTTTTTGTCTCTTTCAGTCAATTCTGTAACCATTAGTTTACTATTTGAATCAGACAACCAGCAATTTTTTGAAAAACAAATGGACTTTAACAGCGAAAATCACTGTTTTTTGCATTCTTTCAAATATAAGCTTTGTTTAAAAATACTCAGAAAAATAGAAATCAGTCGACGAAAATTCGTTATTATCACGGTGTGTTTTGTAGAACAAACTAATGATAAAAAATTCGGAATGTACGATATTTGGCACCGTGAAAGAAGGGCTCTTTCCCGACTTTGCGGGGTCTACCAAAATATTTCGTCGGTGGGTCTAGAGCAACTTTTTTTGAAGATTATTTTTCGATTTGATGGGATATTTGTTTAAAAAAAGTCACAGAAAATCGGTGCATTCATGATGATATCACTCAAATTTCTTATGAATACGTTTGAAAACTATATTTGACCAATATTTGACCTCCACTAAAAACAATTCGAGAAAAATTTACCAAATTTCTAGTTTTCTTTCAATCACATTGTAGAGAACAGTATTCTGAACAAATTCCATAAAAAAGTATCAGTTTTGGTTAAATATTAGCAGAGATATGCCCAATTTCCTAAAGTAAATAGTGACTTTCTCCAAAATTTCTTGATTCAATTCCCTTTTACATGATCGGCACTGCCTACAAAGTTTTTAATGAATGTTATAGAATAATTTTCATGAATTTCGTCAAAACTTATTATAATTTTTATGTTTCAATAAAATATCATCATCATAAAAATTATCTCAAAAATTAGTTCAAATTCGTATCCGGGCAATGTGTTGCTGTATATTCATAACAAATTGTACAAAGAAAAGATTTATTTTCAGTCGTATCGGGGTTTCCAGCTTGGCCATTCTAGGGGGGGGGACTGAGGATTCAATAACAATTCGAACGACATTAGTTTTTCGTAAAAAAAAGTTGTGATTTCAAAAATTATGTTAGAGTTTTTGTATTCTATTTACCTTTTTGGGAACAAAAAAAATGCTGTGAATTTTTGTAACGTAAAAACGTAATTTTCAAGTTATATTTTTTATGAGTTTTTGTCTTATTAGAAACATTCCAAGCATTTTTTCATATATCATTAGTTCTTTATGATAAGTAGCAGAACACTGAATTCCATATTAAACAATAGTAGTTTAGTGAAAATAAACAGAAACAAATTTAATAAAACTGTCATAAGATATTTATTGTGAGATTTATTCATTTATTCATTCAAATATATTTCAAATAAATGTAATGAAAATTGACTAATCTTTAGAAATCTTTAAATGAAATTTGGGTTCAAATGAAAATGGACAGCAAATAATAATTAATAATAAAACCAGCGTTGTCTGTACTTTAATTTATTTCGTAATTTACATTTTGATTTGTTATGAAAATTGCAATCTTTATGCAGCAATTCCCCACGAAAACAGCATGGAAAAAAACAAAAGTCCTCGGATCGGGCTCAAAATTTTTCTGGGGGTTTCCTGGCTGAAATAATTAGACCCGTATTTTTTTGTTTGGCCATTAGGGTGACCTACGCCGTGTTAGGGTGGTCTGAAAAATGGCCATTTTCGACGATTTTTGCAAAAACCACTTTTTTCGAAAAATCTCCTCGCCCTTTTAACTGATTTCAATTGTCTTATACGCAAATGAAAGGTGATAAGTTGACCTTTCAAAGAAAAATAGTAAGAAGTTTCAAAAATCTAGTCTAACATATGAAAAGGGCTTATGAAACTTTAAAATGCCGTTTTGACGGTATCTGGAACAAAGAGCCTATATCTGGAAATATTTTTATCGGTTTCCCCGGACATTTTTACATAACATACTACAAAATTGGAGGAGTTCATTAACAGGATTCCGAGATATGATTTTTTGAAAATAAAATCCGTGTTTTTTGACGCACCGCGCGCAAAAACCGGAGAATGACGAAATTGGCAAAAAATCAACTTTTTTCACTAAAACTGCGATAACTTTAAAATTTCAGCAATTACCTATACATGTTTGGGTACCAAAATTTTCGTAATTAAGAGACGCAACTCATTCTCGTCGTCATTCTCCGGTTTTTGCGCGCGGCGCGTCAAAAAACACGGATTTTATTTTCAAAAAATCATATCTCGGAATCCTGTTAATGAACTCCTCCAATTTTGTAGTATGTTATGTAAAAATGTCCGGAGAATCTGATAAAAATATTTCCAGATATAGGCTCTTTGGTCCAGACACCGTCAAAACGGCATTTTAAAGTTTCATACGCTCTTTTCATATGTTAGACTCGATTTTTGAAACTTCTTACTATTTTTTTTGAAAGCCCAATTTATCACCTTTCATTTGCGTTTAAGACAATTGAAATCGGTTAAAATGGCGAGGATTTATGATTTTTCAAAAAAAGTGATTTTTGTGAAAATCGACGAAAATGGCCATTTTTCAGACCACCCTAACACGGCGTAGGTCACCCTAATTGCCAAACAAAAAATACGGGTCTAATTATTTCGGCCAGGGAATCCCCAGAAAAATTTTGAGCCCGATCCGAGAACTTTTGTTTTTTTCCATGCTGTTTTCGTGGGGAATTGCTGTATGTAAACATCTTAAATTTGTGATTATATTTGTGCATTGAAACCAATAACGTCAAAATTGTAGTTGGGATGGGGGAGGCGGGAGGAATTATGATCTTGAAAATCAGCCAAGGGGGGAATGGAATGCAAAAGGTTAAGAAACACTGTTCCAGAGCAACCGTTTTAGAACATGTTTTTGAAACATTTTTCATTTTTTCGAAAACTTCTAAAAATGTTACAAAAAAAATGAAATAACTTCAAATGCCCATTTTTATGATAGTTTCTTCTCGTTAGACCTTGACTGAAAAATCCCACACCACTGCAACGCACTGCTGAGTACCCTACAGCAAGGCCGTTGGAGGTCAAAAGGTAAGGAAAAGTACCCCCTCACTAATGATCTGTTGCTGCGTGTTCTACCACACGGAGAAAAAAGAGTTCCCAAAATCGTGAACAAGCGTTCATAAAAATGGGAACCTCGACCAAAGTGTTCAAATTCCATGGTACGATTTTGAAAAACGTACCATGAAATTTGAACACTTTGTTCGCGGTTCCTATTTTCATGAACGCTTGTTCACGATTTTGGGAACTCTTTTTTCTCCGTCACTCACATCAACAAGTCGCGACGCACATACCAAGGAACCAATTCACCCCCCGGTCACGATACATTGTAATTGTGGGCTCAGCTTCGTCGAAGTCAATATGTGATCCGTCCGAAACCGGTCCAATTAAAATTATAACACACACGTTACACTAAAGATCGCGGTCCGGTTCAGCGACGATCTCAAGAGCCGGCACTCCACTCTCATTTGCATCCGTAACAGCAGCAAGTGCTTGCTCGCAAATCTTGGAAACCAGTTCCAATCGAAAGGGAATCGTAAGTCACCACTGCTGCTAGAAGGTTGCCAGCAGTCAGCAGTCGTGGTATATCATCAGCCAACTCTCTACCTCCTCTGCGCGTCGATCTTGGCGAACGATCTAGACTCGCGCCCCGGAGCAAGAGGTTTCCACGGCGTCTGTCCTCAGTTAAGTGGCAGGTCTGCTGCACCTGACGGCTTGTAAAGACTGTGATTAGATTAGCGCTATTGGAGTGAAGTGTATATGGAAAACTATCCCTTAGCATTAATCAGCGAAGCCGACCCAAAGATCCTTCCCCAAAGGCACGTGATGCATGCTGATTAGCGTGGTTCACGTTTCTATGAAAAAGACAAAAGTTGTTATTTTGTCTTGCATCAACCGGAATTTCGTTCTTTTATGTCCCCAGAAGCACTCCTGAAAATTTGAGCCCTTTTGGTAATGTCTAGGAGCTCCAGTTTTAATTTGAAATTTATATGGGATTTTGATTTATTTTCCATGGGAAACTATCTTTTTTTACATTGTATTAGGATTTTTTTTTATAAATCGATGAAATGACTTAATTCTTATAGTAGGAGAAAGGTTTTGAACTGGGGAACAACTTTGTAGAACATACCAACAAGCTAGGAAGTGACCCCTTCAAAAGCCACCATCTAAAAGTATCTGTATCTTTAAAGGGTCACTTCCTAGCTTGTTGGTATGTTCTACAAAGTTGTTTCCCAGTTCAAAACCTATCTCCTACTATAAGAATCAAGTCATTTCATCGATTTATAAAAAAAAATCCTAATACAATGTAAAAAAAGATAGTTTCCCATGGAAAATAAATCAAAATCCCATATAAATTTCAAATTAAAACTGGAGCTCCTAGACATTACCAAAAGGGCTCAAATTTTCAGGAGTGCTTCTGGGGACATAAAAGAACGAAATTCCGGTTGATGCAAGACAAAATAACAACTTTTGTCTTTTTCATAGGAACGTGAACCACGCTAATGCTGATGCTTTTACAACTCAACAACACTTTTACGACCAACCTAGCCCACAGCAGCTACCAGTTGCATTGTTGTCGAATCGAGCGAGACTACCGTAGAATCGACCCCCGTAAATTATTACAAATTATAATAACTTACAGTTATAAACAGGCCGTAACACACAACTTGGCGTGGAAAATGGCGGACACAGGCCCCTGATCGAGTTTTGCAAGTTTCACCCCTAATCCTGAGTGGCACAAGCACACACTCACTCTGCGCGGTCGGCACTAATATCTGTAACTAATCGGAGTTATACTAGGGGCATAGACTAGCCGGTATGGTGAAAATCCGGAATCGATGAGCGCCGCGCGAAAATACACATGGCCACCGGTTGCGTAACTCTGCTGCTGTACACTACTGTCCTAGAGAAATCAGCCAACTCCCCCAGACTAGGTCTCAGAAACAGCTTATCTTGGAGGGGAATGGAAATCTGGCGTGGATCAGTGCCAGTAGGTGTTACAGATAATATCAATGTTGGATTTTGGATTACTGGCAGGAAATTTTGTATTGCAAAATTTATTTTTAATTGCCTTTGAAAATATTTAAAAAAGATTCATAATTTTTCACAAGTGCTCAAATCTGATGATTAGGTTTACATCTCTCTTTTCAAAAACTAAATTTAAAATCAATAGGCATAAATAATAAAATTGGTTACGAAATCGATTTTTTTTTTTTACAAAACAAGAACAGACTTTATTTTCACGGGAATCATCCACCCAAATAATCAAATATCTTTATTTACCCTTTATTTAATTTTGAATAAAACAAGGCTTAATTCTTTTAATTTCTTTTAAAAACCCAAGTATCATTTTTTTCCAGGAGTTCTACAACAGCTCTTCAAGATAGCTACAGCATAGCAGTTTGGATCGCGGTAGGATAAAACTCTCTTCAAGTACTCTTCCAAACTCCTGAAGAAGTTTTGAAGAAAATTTTATCCTACCGCGGTCCAAACTGCTATGCTGTAGCTATCTTGAAGAGCTCCTGTAGAACTCCTGGAAAAAAATGTTACTAGGGAATATACCTTTCAAATAAAATAGTGGTAATTTTTTATTACAGCGAATGAAAATATTACTAGATTCAGTTAGTTTCTAAAAACACTGAAAAATCCGAACAATTCTTCAATGGAACCATCAAGCTTTTTAATTGAAAACTAATCAAATTTACTCAAATAACCTTTGTGATTGAAAAATAGCTATTAAAATTTTTAAGCTGAAATCTGAAGTGTAACCTGATCATCAAAATGTAATAATATACTTTTAACAAAAGGGATAAATTTATTAGTCTTAATCTGTATGCGAAAAATATATGAGCAATTCTCTACCAAAACCGGAAATGGATTTTATTTGTATTTTTTGATTTGGCTCAAACTTTGTGGGGGCCTTCCCTATGACCAAAGAAGCTATTTTGTGTCATTGGTTCACCCATACAAGTCTCCATACAATTTTGGCAACTGTCGATACAAAAATGGTACGTAAATATTCGAATATCTGTAACTTTTGAATGAATTTTCTGATCAATTTGGTGTCTTGGGCAAAGTTGTAGGTATTGTTGAGGACTATTTAGAAAAAAAATAGGTACACGGAAAAAAAATTGCTGATTTTTTTAATTAAAATTTTTTCCACTAAAACTCAATTTCCCAAAATACGTATTTTTTCATTTTCGAGATTTTGTGATATGTTTTAGGGGACAAAACCCCGCATCTTTTGAGCCATAGAAAAACATGGTCAAAAAATCTGCCACCGAGTTATGACTTTTTGAAAAAATAGTGATTTTTGGAAAAACATCGAAATTTCATGCAAAAACAAATTTGACGTGATTTTTAAATGTAAAATTAAATTTCCAATCGAAAAGTACTTCACAGATTTTTTTGATAAAAGGCTCCGTTTTGCCTTCCTCACTGAGGTAAGGCTATAATCCTGCTCCAAAATTGAACTTTTTATTTTAAGCTCGAAAACCCACCTTGATGTATACATATCGACTCAGAATTGAAAACTGAACAAATGTCTGTGTGTATGTGTGTGTGTATGTGTGTGTGTATGTGTGTGTGTATGTGTGTGTGTATGTGACCAATAATGTCACGCAGTTTTCTCAGCACTGGCAGAACCGATTTTGACCAAACCAGTCGCATTCGACTTGGTTTAGGGTCCCATACGGTGCTATTGAATTGTTTGAAGTTTCGATAAGTAGTTCAAAAGTTATGTATAAAAATGTGTTTTTGCATATTTTCAGAAGTTGAATAAATGGCAGTAAACTGAACCAAACATCATCATGCTATACATTGTTAGTTAGGTAATTGAAAGACCTTTCCAACGAGTCCAAAACATTGATAATCTGGCAACCCTGTCTCGAGTTCTGACCACTTAAGTGATATTTATGTACTTTTTTGTAGCCGGATCTCACTTAAATGTATGTAAACAATGTCCGGATCCATCATCCAACCCATCGTTGGTTAGGTACTCAAAAACCCCTTCCAACGAGTATAAAACATTGAAGATCTGGCAACCTTGTCTCCAGTTCTGACCACTTAAGTGATATTTATGCACTTTTTTGTAGCCGGATCTCACTTAAATGTATGTAAACAATGTCCGGATCCATCATCCGACCCATCGTTGGTTAGGTAGTCAAAAGACCTTTCCAACGAGCCTAAAACATTGATAATCTGGCAACCCTGTCTCGAGTTCTGACCACTTAAGTGATATTTATGCACTTTTTTTGTAGCTGGATCTCACTTAAATGTATGTAAACAATGTCCGGATCCATCATCCGACCCATCGTTGGTTGGGTAATTGAAAGACCTTTTCAAAGAGTCTAAAATATTGAAGATCTGGCAACCTTGTCTCGAGTTCTGACCACTTAAGTGATATTTATGCACTTTTTTGTAGCCGGATCTCACTTAAATGTATGTAAACAATGTCCGGATCCATCATCCGACCCATCGTTGGTTAGATAGTCAAAAGACCTTTCCAACGAGCCTAAAACATTGATAATCTGGCAACCCTGTCTCGAGTTCTCACCACTTAAGTTAATTTTATGTACTTTTTTGTAGCCGGATCTCACTTAAATGTATGTAAACAATGTCCGGATCCATCATACGACCCATCGTTGGTTAGGTAGTCAAAAGACCTTTCCAACGAGCCTACAAAATTGATAATCTGGCAACCCTGTCTCGAGTTCTCACCACTTAAGTGATATTTATGCACTTTTTTGTAGCCGGATCTCACTTAAATGTATGTAAACAATGTCCGGATCCATCATCCGACCCATCGTTGGTTAGGTAGTCAAAAGACCTTTCCAACGAGCCTACAACATTGAAGATCTGGCAACCTTGTCTCGAGTTCTGACCACTTAAGTGATATTTATGCACTTTTTTGTAGTCGGATCTCACTTAAATGTATGTAAACAATGTCCGGATCCATCATCCGACCCATCGTTGGTAAGGTAATTCAAAGGCCGAGTTTAAAACATTGAAGATCTGGCAACCCTTTTTCGAGTTCTGACCACTTATGATGCAACTTATGAGCCCTTGAGTGATATGTGTGTTTTTTTGTATTCCGGAACTTAACGAAATTAGAGGAAATTTGTGTCCAAACCCATCATATCACATATCACCCATTGTTGGAAAAGAGTGAGGAAGGCACCAACCACATAGGTGGATTAAGTTAGTTTTTAAGATATAGCCACCGAAAGTATGATTTCAGCGAAATATATGCAGTTGGTCGATTTTTAAAAATAGTGACCATGAATGACCAAATCTATTTTTTTTTAAGTTCAGAAAATGTACTATAAAATTGTCTAAGAAACATTGAAGATTGGATCTCTGGTTGCTGAAATACAGCGGCTTAAACAAAAAGAAACACGAAAATTGAAGTTTTCTAAGTCTCACCCAAACAGCCCACCATTTTCTAATGTCGATTTATCAGCAACTAATGGTCCGATTTTCTATGTTAAAACATGAAACTTTCGTGAAATTTTCCGATCTTTTCGAAAAAAGTATTTTGATTTTATTTTAAATCATGACTAACATTTTAAAAGGGCCAAACAATGAATATTACGCCCTTTTTAAATGCTGGTCTTGGTTTAAAAAAATCGAAAATATTTTTTCGAAAAGATCGGAAAATTTCACGAATGTTTCATAGTTTAACATTGAAAATCGGAAAAAATGCTGAGATATCGATATTAAAAAATGGTGTATTGTTTGAGTAGGACTTAGAAAACATCAATTTAATTAATTAATTAATTTTTTTTAACATTTTTTTCGCAAAGATCGGAAAAATTTCACGAATGTTTCATGTTTTAACATTGAAAATCGGACCATTAGTTGCTGAGATATCGACATTAGAAAATGGTGGGCTATTTGGGTGAGGCTTAGAAAACTTCAATTTTCGTTTTTCTTTTTGTTTAAGCCGCTGTATCTCAGCAACAAGAGATCCAATCTTCAATGTCTCTTAAACAATTTTATAGCAAATTTTTTGAACTTTTCAGAAAAAATATTTTCAGAAATGGTCACTCATGGTCACTATTTTTAAAAATCGAAAAACTGCAAATATTTCGCTAAAATCATACTTTCGGTGGCTATATCTTGAAAACAGAGCCTTTTATCAAAAAATCTTTAAAGTACTTTTCGATTGGAAATTCAATTTTACGTTTAAAATTACGTCAAATTTGTTTTTGCATGAAATTTCGATTTTCCGCAAAAAATCACTATTTTTTCAAAAATTCATAACTCGGCGGCAGATTTTTCGATTAGTTTTTCTATGGCTAAATTGCGGGTTTTGTCCCCTAATACATACCAAAAAATCTCGAAAATTAAATTTAGTTTTTGTGAAAAAAATGTTAATTTAAAAATCGGCAAAATTTGTTTCCGTGTACCTATTTTTTTCTCAATGGTCCTCAACAATATCTACAACTTTCAAAAGTCACAGATATTCGAATATTTAGTACCATTTTTGTATGGACAGCTGCCAAAATTGTATGGAGACTTGTATGGGTGAACCAATGACACAAAATAGCTTCTTTGGTTATAGGAAAGGCCCCCAAAAGTTTGAGCCAAATCAAAAAATACAAAAAATAAAAATGGTCGAAATCGGCCGATTTCGTAGAGAGTTGCTCATATGTGTGTGATATCTTCTAAATTCGAGTTTTTCCATACTAACAAAACAAAATGCGTGTATTGATTTTTGGAAACATTGTCCATCCATTCCTGATGTTCAAAGAAAATGTATTGCTTGTTAAAAAGTATTACCAAATATTTGGAAAACTTTGGTAGAAATATTCGTATCGATTTGATGTATTTTCAAAAGTTTTAGTTTATTATTAGTAAAAATTAGATCAATCTAATAAGGAAACCATACTTTACAAACACTTTTTAAACAAAAAAAATTGAAACCAGCTCCCCGTTTTTCGAACCAAGGGGGGAGCACTAATAATATTACAAGCTCGAAACCAAGATGTTACTTAAATGCTTCAAAATGCTCTTTAGCTATTAAAAAAACGGTTTAAAATTTATTTTTAAAGCGAATTTTTAGGTCGAAGTTCTTCTAGATGTGGAATTTGGTATTTTTCTGAACACAATTTTCTGGAACTTTTTTTTTAGAGATTCAGTTCAATTTTTTACATTATCCATCCAAGTTTGCAAATAATGAAGCATTAGAGTGTAACAAAAATGACCTTTTGGCGGGCATTCAGGGGTTTGTTCCGGTGGGCATACTGAGCCTGAATCCCAAATATGAGCTTGATTGGACGTAACAGGAGCTGGCGCTCCACCCTCCAGTTTTAAATGGGATTTAACCTGTAAAAAAAATTAAAAATGTAAATTTTCGAGGCATTTTGGCCACTAAAGCGTTTATTTTCAACATCACTGACGTGTTGGCCAGATCCTTGCGCATCTTTGGGTATATATAACTTTGAAATTTATCGCGTCTCGGTCGAAAAATCGCGTCTCGGGCGACGCATATCTTTTTTGCCGGGAACATTTTTTTGAAAAAATGCCAAACATTGAAGGTCTGTATCGAGCTCCAGGGGGCTCCAAACTTCAATGTTATATATACCAAAAGATGCGCTAGGATCTGGCCAATACGCTAGTGATATTGAAAATAAACGGTTTAGTGGTCAAAATTCCTCAAGAATGGACATTTTCGAAAAAATCTTTTTTACTGGTTTGATCCCATTTAAAATTGAAGGGCGGAGCGCCAGCTCCTGTTACATCCAATCATGCTCATATTTGGGATTGGACTCAATATGCCCATCAAAACAAACTCCTGAATGCCCGCCAAAAAGTTATTTTTGTTACATCCTAATAGATACATTTTGATTCTTTCCAAACATCGTGGATTAAACACATATTTTTTGTCAAAAATTAAAGAATCTAAATTTTTTTCAAAAAGAGATACAGAATATTCACTTTTTAAATCCAAGCCATTGTTGATTAATAAAACTGACCTTCAAAAAATGACAAAAATGACTGCGCAGGCTCAACTCCAGGGGAAGCATAAAGTTTGGGGTCCCCAGAATCACGTGCATTTTGATTTTTTTTAAAAAAAAGTTTGTCTACAAATTTTATATGGAGAATAAGAGCGGTTCGTCGTTCTTGAATACAACCCAAAAATTGCATGCAATATGAATTTCTAAATTTAAAAAAAATCCGAGCTCCAAACATAGATTTGGTCCACTTGACGAAATGTTAGAAAAAAAAAGGTTCGTCGTTTTCCCACTCAAGTCTTCTCTTGCGGCATTCAGTCAATTTTGAGACCTTGCCTCAAGTGATATTTCCCCTAAGGTTAACTTATACTGACCATGATCCATCAATAAAGATAAACTTTGAAATTCACGATCAATTAACAATTTGGATCGTCTTCAGTGCGCCTCAGGCGCACATGTGACATTAAACTGACCAATTTGTCGTTCTCATGATACTGCAGTGTCTAAGGTCGCCTTTGAAGTATCCCAAGGAGAAATCGATGCTAATCTGGTCAAACAGTCGCGATCTTCCACCGTTAAAGTCCGTTTGAAATGTCAGCTCAACTGAGTTTCTTGTTTTTGCTGGTCAATGCAATTTTTTTTATCTTTTTTTCTAAAAATAAAAACTGCAAGGTTCCACCCCGGCAAGCATCGCTGAATAAAATATAGGTGAATTAATAAAACGCTGGCTTTAATCAAACTTATGACATAAATGTCTTATACCATACGCGCGACAGCACCAGCGGGGCTGACCAAGTGGGGACACCACCGATCGATGCCGGCGCGAGCTCAGGTAAAAGGCTTTTCGTCTGGTGCACATGACTTAACAACACACCGCGTTGCTGGCCGATCGGGAAACTTTTACTTTTCTGCGCGCAATCGACGAGGGCGATTTGCAACTTGCCAAAGCGGGGTTCCCTGGCCGGGACAGCTGTTCCAATCGAGAGCGGATGAGTGGTGAGACAGAACATGGACGAGTGACGCAATTTGGCTTCGAGAGAGAGAGCTTGTTTTTTTCCTTCAAATTTGGAGGAACGGTGTATGAGTTTAAGCCAGACCGGTCCAACTAGCGGTGCTGATTGGTGATAAAACGGTTTTATTGGGGTACTGGTTAAGTTGGTCACCGGTTTTCGATTTTCGCTGCTCCCGAAGGCGTTTTGGCGTTTGTTTGTGCACGAATGAGTTATGACATTGGTTTTGAATAGTGCTCGATATGCATGTTTTTAAATGCAACTGGCGATGTGCAGCGATTTGGATCTAATTGTGGAGCGCAGTCATTAGTCATCATGCATTGTTATTCTTCAGTTATGCATTAGCGATGTTTGTTTGTTTTTCTTCAGATGTCTTTTGTTTTAATGTCGATATTTATTAACGAAATATCATCGAATTGATATTCACATTTTATCTCATACTTTTTTACTTTCACTATTTTTTGGAATAAATTTTAAAAATTTCGAAATATCAAAAGCTAAAAAACGACAGAAACTTGTTTGACCGTGTATGGCAATGAATGGATGAGTAGTTTTATTTTCAAAAGCCTTTCATCCTTTATAATACCTAATTATTTCTGTTAGAGACTAATAAGGATGTAAGAAAAAGGAATGGGTCGTACCACCCCTCCATCACGAGATATGGAAATTAAATTTATTCAGCAATTGTATCGAAAAGAAATTCAAAAATAAGTGACTGTGCCAATTTTGAGCCTTACCGGTTAAGGTTTAAAGGTCGCTATAGATCATTAAAGCTGGGTACAAAAAAAAATCTTACTAAAACGTCTTCTTTAAATCGCTAATAACACTAAAGGGTTAACTCGGATCGTTTTGCGGTCTTGGACAAAGTTGTTTGGCTTAAAATTGTACATATGAATATCACAGTTGACAATAATCCAACACATTTTACGCCATCATTTGGTGGAATTATCTTTTTTGCTTTCCCCTGTAATTTTTTTTCGAAGTTTACCAAACAAAATTCAACGATAAATAGTGACCCTTACATGATAGGCATAGTAGAAGCGCAAAAAAAAATGCAGGCTCTTATATTGAAAAAATATCATACACAAACATTAAAAGAAGTTATGCGATAGGCATAACCGAAATGTCGATGAATAAAGTAATACATGCCAGTTCAGTTAAAATCTGGATTTTTTTATATTTTAAAAAAACGTCAAAAAAACAAAATTTTCTTTTTTTTTGCTTTTTGGTATTTTTGAAACCGCTGAAGTCAGGGGTATTTCGAAAAAGCCCAAAAAGCATAAAGTGGAAATTCAGTTGATTGAACCATAAAAAAACTCCAGAAAAAATTAAATAACCATTAAATTTAAATTTAATTTAAGTGTTTTGTTAACGAATGTTTGAATTCAGACACATTGCATTTTTTTTTTTTTGATGAAATAGATTTTTTTCTGAATAAGACTTTAGTACCATCGAGTAAGACATCATTCAACGTCAAAAGTATCACAAAATGAGTATGACATTCATGGTACTGCCAAAAAAAACCTAAATATCGAAACATTCTTGAAATTATAGTTTCCAACGGTTTCCCGGTTTCCGATCTAAAACCAAAATTGAAAAAAAGTCAATCGCTAAAAACTTTGTTCAAATTGGTAAAAATGAAAAAAAAAATTTTAAATGTGTTTTTTAACGTTTTGCAATTGATCGCAATTCAATAAAAACTACTTGACGAAGTTATTTTGTAACATTAAAATTAGTTCGTCCATCCCGGGAATTCCCGGGAAAAATACCCGGCATTTTTTCCAAAATAGGGAATTTCCGTTTCCCTGGATTTTTTTATATTTTGTCCCGAAAATTCCCGATATTGAAAATAAATTGGTAAAGAAATTCAAATTTGGTTGTGAAAATAGATAATTGTGGAACAGATTAACTATATATCTGAAAAATGTTTTCAATTTTATTTTATATATTCTTGAAAAGATTGCAGTCCCATTGGTACTTTATACCTATATTCCTGATTTTAAATTAAATCGGCATTATATCAGGAATCAATTCAGGACAAATTTATCCAATTAGGACAGATTTTCAAGCTTTTTTCAACGCCTATTCAGGCTGTAGCCCCGATTTTCTAAAAAATCTTTTTGCAATTCCGTCATGAAACTACTTACTTTTCCTGTCATTCTTGAACGACGAAATAGCCTACTTTTCTGTACCAAAAATAAAAGAATCGAATAGCAACGCTTTTCAAAATAAATGCTGAAAAGTTTTACTTTTCAGCACTGAAATGGGTGCTGAAAAGTTGAACTATTCAGCCCTTGTTTCGAAAAGTAACACTTTTCAACATTTTTTTTAATTCGAACGATTTATTGACAAAATACATGAAAATTTGACTTAAAATTTCACTCAACGGGGGTTTTTCGGAATTGCAAAAAATGTTGTATGGAACTCGTTGCAAAACTTGATTTTTTCAGCACTCGTCATATTTATCCAACTCGGTGAACCTCGTTGGATAAATGTACGACTCGTGCTGAAAAAATCCTCTTTTTGCAACTTGTTGCATAAACTACTATTAAAGCTATCTATAAACTGCTTTCCTTGTTTAAATTTATGTGTAGATTATCACCAACTAAAAATATTGAGCTAATTCAGTGATTTTATGACTGTTACATAAAATTCCCGCGATACCAGGAATTTCCGGGATTTACCCGGGAAATTCAAAACCCGGGAAAATTTGACGCTTTAATTAAAATGCTTACAAATAAAAAAAATAGGATGCATCGAAAAAATACACATATTCAGCAATTCCATTTGAAAAGAGCCTAAACCGAAAAAAAGCTGACCGTGTCTGGACCAAAGAGCCTATGTCTGAAAATATTTTTATCGGATTTCTCGGAAAACTTCACATAACATATAAAAAAATGGCGATGTCGAACCGTACGTTTCGGAGATATGATTTTTTGAAAATAAAAACTGAGTTTTTCGACGCGCCACGCGCAAAAACGGGAAAATGACGAAATCCGAAAAAATCAACTTTTTCCACTAAAACTGCGATAACTTTAAAATTTTAGCGATGACCTATAGATGTTTGGGTATCAAAATTTTCGTAATTGAAAGACGCAACTTTTGGTACCATTGTAGAGAAAAATATATCTATTTTGGTTCAATATAAGCAGAGATATACCCAAATTCGTAAAATAAAAAATGACTTTCTCCAAAATTTCAGAATTTAATTCCCATTCTAAAGATGAACACTACCTACTGAGTTTTTTTAATTCTAATAAAATTATTTCCATAAATTTCATCAAAATTTTATATAAGTTTTATGTTTCAGCAAAATGTTTTCATTCTTAAAAATCTTAGTAGGCAGTGTTCATTTTTGAAGTCCAGGAACTTTGAAGATAGTTACTTTTATTTTGGAAAACTAGAAAAAAAAACTATTGTTATGGAAAATTTTTCAAACTTTTCTCTACAATATGATTGATTCGAAAATGTTTTAAAATTTCTTGGTGTAATATGGCAGAAGATTGAAAAAATAATGTTGGGAATCTTTTGGGAAATATAATATAAATAGGTTTAAAATGAAATACTCTAAGTTTAGCAATGTTTTAAGCTGGTAAATTTGAGTTGAAAAACTATTTTATTTGAGGTCAAAAATGTAATTTAGAGTCTCTTGAGGCACATTCATAAGAAATTTGATGGATATGAACATAAACCCATCGATTCCCATCGACTTTTCTGAAGAAAAATCCTAAGAATACGAAAAAAATCTTCAAAAAAAAAGTTGCTCTAGACCCCCCGACGAAATATTTCGCCGGACCCCGCAAAATGTTGGGAATGAGCCCTTCTTTCATGGTGCCAAATATCAGACTTGCCGATTTTTTTTATCTTAAGTTTGTTCTAGGAAACATACCGTGTATACTAAAAAAATAAATCAAGAAAAAATATTTTCAGCTATGAATGGTCAAATCCGGGCTTTCTCGGGGCTATCCAATGTTATCATTGAATATTGATGGAAACTATATTGAATATTCAAATTTAAAAGAAATTCGTTTAAAACATGGGAAATTTGATAATGATGTGTCGCGTGGTTTATGGCTTCTTAGATTGTATGTTAACTGTTGGTACAGCTTATTTGTATAGTTTGATAGAAATTCGTAAATTAACAAATTATTTTCTTATAAACATGAAAATAGTGCACGATAGTATTCTCAATGTCCATTCCTAAAAATCTAATTTAAAGATAAAGTAAATTATACAAGCAAACCTAAAACAACATTCATTTCCTCTCACTTTTCAAGGACATGTTGCCAAGATATCAACCATAAAGTAACTATCCCGATCCGAACCGTGCAATAATTCAAACAATCGCAAGATACCCAATTCACAACAGGTCACACTTAGCTGATACTTTTATAAAGTCACTCTAGCAGATCAATATTTTTACTACTCACTTGAACGGTTTTACTGCACCAGCAAACTATTGCCAAAGAGTTGCCAAAATAACGCCGCGCAGACCTCGCAGCTGCTTTCGATTCGAACCGGACGCGTCCTGCAATATCCTGCACGAGGTTTTCTTATTTCTTTAATTATTTTCGTTTTCTTCCTTTCTTGATTAATTTTCTCGAAAACACTCTGTGTAATTTCCTTTCACTCAACTTTGCACAAGGTCGTTTCGCACACACAGTCAGTGCGGAGGGGTTTTTCCAACTTTTATTTCTTCGAACGGTCGCAGAGTCGTTAATCAATGCTGCTGTGGCGAAAATACACACTTGCTACTTTTCCGAGAAGTTGAGATGAATGCTTTCGTTGAGGATCACTTTTGATGAAAAATCAATCAATAGATCACTAAACACCCGCGATTGAAGGTGAAATCTATCGAGTTCACTTCTGACAATACTTTCAACACTTTGCCTCAAGATCACTCGATTCACTCACGAACGAAAATTTCCAGATATCGAACACTTTTCCAAACAATCATCAATCAAATCTTCCAAATAGAGCCGTTCGTCGTCTTTTTTTCGAACAAATTACTCAACGTGGCCCCAAAACTAATTCGATTTTTGTGTAACCCGATCTGGGCTTTGGTTAATCCAGTCGACCACCAACCAAGTCAAACTAAAATGGTAAACACACTCAGTTTTCCGCCAATTTCCAATCAATTCCACTGGAAAAAAAAAATCAACCTCAAAATTGCAGCAAATCTCCTCGAAGGGGAGGGTAGCTTTAGGACCCGACCACGTCCACCTGGTAGCGCGCGTAAAGTTCGACTAAACCTGCCAGACTTAAACTTGGCCAGCAGAAACGCAAAGTGACTTGGCGCGAACGACTCAAACGAACGAATCGGCGACGAACGGGGGTTAAGGTACTGCAGAAGTAGAGCTCTCGGAAATGTGTTTTATTTTTTCTTCTTCTTCTTCTTCGGTTGGGGACCAACTGCAGGCGGTTGAATTGAGAAAATCATACAGGCGCCTTAGTTGGCGTTGACTGTTGGAATCGAGTATCGCGCCGCTATAGATCCGCAATGCACCACGCGCTGGGAATGCCCGGTGGAGGACCATTCCGGCTGCTTATAATTGTTGTTGATTTTTTCGATTGAAAGAGAAAATAATAAAAAAGGAAAATTGTTTGTCAAGGAAGCTGTTGAAACTTGAAATGAAAAAAAAAAAACATTTCTTAAGATGACTTTGTATTTTTATATTTATCATGTTTTAAGTTAAAAAACGTCGATAATAAACTTTTTTTTGTATTTGTTGTATGTTTATTAGGAAAATAAAATAAAAATTAGCCAAAATTAAAATAAAATTTTGAGAAATATGCCGATTTTTTGGAAAATGACTCATTCGAGTAGCGAAATACAGCAGTTTTTTTTTACTTTTTTTGATGAACCAAATGCCATTTTTTACACAGTCCAAACTTGAATTTTCGCAATCTTTGCTAGAATTTTACTTCGGATTTTGGTGGGATTACCAAATTTTCATATAATCAAACCACATTAAGATTTTTGTATTGTTGGGTCATTGAGGTAAAATATGTCCAAAAACAATCCTAAAATATTGAGAATAATTATTTGGGTAATTCTCTACCAACTCACACGAAATCGGGAAAAGTTGCCCCGACCCCTCTTCGATTTGCGTGAAACTTTGTCCTAAGGGGTAACTTTTGTCCCTGATCACGAATCCGAGGTCCGTTTTTTGATATCTCGTGACGGAGGGGCGGTACGACCCCTTCCATTTTTAAACATGCGAAAAAAGAGGTGTTTTTCAATAATTTGCAGCCTGAAACGGTGATGAGATAGAAATTTGGTGTCAAAGGGACTTTTATGTAAAATTAGACGCCCGATTTGATGGCGTACTCAGAATTCCGAAAAACGTATTTTCATCGAAAAAACACTAAAAGTTTTAAAAATTCTCCCATTTTCCGTTACTCGACTGTAAAAATTTTGGAACATGTCATTTTATGGGAAATTTAATGTACTTTTGAATCTACATTGTCCCAGAAGGGTCATTTTTTCATTTAGAACAAAATTTTTCATTTTAAAATTTCGTGTTTTTCTAACTTTGCAGGGTTATTTTTAGAGTGTAACAATGTTCTACAAAGTTGTAGAGCAGACAATTACAAAAATTTTGATATATAGACATAAGGGGTTTGCTTATAAACATCACAAGTTATCGCGATTTTACGAAAAAAGTTTTGAAAAAGTTACTTTTGCGTTTCTCTTTGTTTCGTCGTCCGTGTCTGTCGCGGGTGACCATGAACAGCCATGATCGATGACGACCAACTTTTTAAAACTTTTTTCGTAAAATCGTGATAACTTGTGATGTTTATAAGCAAACCCCTTATGTATATATATCAAAATTTTGTAATTGTCTGCTCTACAACTTTGTAGAACATTGTTACACTCTAAAAAATAACCCTGCAAAGTTAGAAAAACACGAAATTTTAAAATGAAAAATTTTGTTCAAAAAAAAATGACCCTTCTGGGACAATGTAGATTCGAAAAGTACATTAAATTTTCCATAAAATGACATGTTCCAAAATTTTACAGTCGAGTAACGGAAAATGGGAGAATTTTAAAACTTTTTAGTGTTTTTCGATGAAAATACGTTTTTCGGAATTCTGAGTACGCCATCAAATCGGGCATCTAATTTTACATAAAAGTCCCTTTGACACCAAATTTCTATCTCATCACCGTTTCAGGCTGCAAATTATTGAAAAACTCTTTTTCGCATGCAAAAATGGAAGGGTCGTACCGCCCTCCGTCACGAGATATCAAAAAACGGACCTCGGATTCGTGATCAGGGACAAAAGTTACCCCTTAGGACAAAGTTTCACGCAAATCGAAGAGGGGTCGGGGCAACTGCTGTGTGAGTTGGCGGAGAATTACCCATTTGGTAATGCAACAGGCAATAAACCACATTTTTTTTACATATTCAAAAAAAAACGGTTTGTTCCTGATTCGGTCGTCTGAAATTTTTATTTTTATAATTTTTAAAAAGAAGAATCTGACAACCTAAAATTTGTGAGCTTTTTTTCGTTATCTGAATATTTATTTTTGTGAAAAAGGTGGAAAATGGTATGGGATTCCATATTTATCACGAGCTTTGGAGTCTAAGGGCACATCCATAAACCACGTGGCATTTTGAAAACCAATACACATTGAATATCATAAATGGTGAAATTTCACCTAAAAATGATGTACTTTTTCACATATTTCACTTTTTATTAAATAAATTAGGTATTTTTTTACTTTCAATATGAAATTCTAGTTCTGCACCTCTTTTAGTCAAATTTCAATAGTCGATTGCCTATTAAATTACAAAATTCATTTTTTTTAAACAATTCGTCACTTCCATTCTGGCCACAATCCTGTCATGAACTTAAAAATTCTATATCACCTTAGCGACTCACCCCCAAAATTTACGCGTTCCTGATTTCCAATTTTCTAAATATTTAGCCTATAATGTTCCCAAAAATTATGTAATTATTTATTTAAAAAATCAAATCAACCATTCTTGTTAGACACTAAATTGGAAATTAAATTGGATTTTCGTTAATCAATTTCTGAATTATTAAAATTGAGCAATTCTCTACGAAATCGGCTGATTTCAACCATACAAGTCTTCATAAAATTTTGGCAGCTGTCCATACAAAAATGGTATGTAAATATTTGAAAATCGGTAACTTTTGAATGAATTTTCTGATCAATTCGAGAAATTTTCCGATCTTTTCGAAAACAATATTTTCGTATTATTGAATGTTTGGCCCTTTTGAAATGAAGGTCTTGATTCAAATAATTGAAAATATTGTTTTCGAAAAGATCGGAAAATTTTACGAATGTTTCGTTTTTTCCAATGCTGAGATAGAGACATTAGAAAATGGGGACTTAGAAAACTTCAATCTTCCTGTTTCTTTTCCTTCAAGCCGCTGAATCTCAGTAACCAGAGGTCCAATCTTTAATGACTCTTAGACTTATTTATAGCATTTTTGTCAGAAATGGTCACTCATGGTCACTATTTCTAAAAATCGAAAACTGCAAATATTTCGCTGATATCAAACTTTCTGTGACTATAGCATAAAAACGATGCCCTTTTAAAAAAAATGTAAATCACTTTTCGATTGCAAATTTAATTTTTCATACAGAAATTTGGTTTAAAAAATGTTCAAATGTTAAAAAAAATGTGTGTTTTTCCAAAAATCAAAATTTTATCAAAAATGCATAACTCGGCGGCAATATTTTTGACCATACTTCTCTATGGCTCAATAATCGCGGGTTTTGTCACCAAAAACATATAAAAAAATCTCGAAATTCAAAAAGTACGGATTTTGAGAGTTTTTGTAAAAAAAATAGTTCATTACAAAATCAGCATTTTTTCCGTGTACCTATTTTTCTAAATTGTCCTCATCACTCCCTACAACTTTGTCGAAGACACCAAATTGATCAGAAAATTCACTCAAAAGTTACAGCTGTTTAAATATTTACGAACCATTTTTGTATTTGTATAGGTGAACCAATGACACAAAATAGCTTCTATGGTCATAGGGAAGTCTCCGACAAAGTTTGAGCCAAATAAAAAAATACAAATAAAATCCATTTCCGGTTTTGGTAGAGAATTGTTTCATTAATTTGTTTAGATAAATTAAATAAAAGTTATAATTTTCTTTCAATGTTCCTTACAACAGCAGAAATTGTAATACGTAATTAAAAGTAACCTCGTTAAAACCAACCAAAAAATATCAAAAGATCGGCATCCTTTGTCAAAACAAGGCATGTCCACGTTAAATACATGTGAATACACAGTATTTTAAACAAGCAACTAAAAAATAAAGCATCTACGTAAACAACCTTCGTGAAACCGGTAGTTTTTTTTTTCTCAAAATAGCACAAAAGCCGAAACGAAACAAAAAAAAACAAATCGATCTCTGCGACAATCTGATACAGACAAAAAAACAACTCAAAAGCCGAAGTCAACTGAAAGAGAACAAAAAATCACGAGCGTTCCCAGAAAAAGTGAATGGCCAAAACGACGCACACAACCGATTTTTTTTTTTTTAATTTATATTTATTCAGTTTTTCTTTTCCATGTACATTCGTTCAGTTAAAATATTATTGAGTGTCCAATCACAATCGATGACTTTTCACCTCAATTTTAAATACTAGCAACTTTCATTTATTCATGAAATATTGTAGCTTTCGCTATTCAGTGATTTCAAATGTAGGAGGTCCTACATGTACAAAAGGAAAAGGGATACCTTAAAACTAACTTATAAACTATATAAAGAGCGGATCAATGCAGCTGAAGACTGCAATGATTTTTGTCGAAATGCATCAATTATCTTATTGGACATAACATCCAAAGTGTCAACTTCGGCTAATTGATGAAGTTCACTGGTGCTGAACCAGGGAGGAAGTTTCAGAATCATTTTCAGAATTTTGTTCTGAATCCTCTGAAGTTTTTTCTTCCTGGTTAAGCAACAGCTTGTCCAGATCGGCACAGCATAAAGCATGGCAGGTCTGAAAATTTGTTTATAAATTAACAGTTTATTCTTGAGACAAAGTCTAGAATTCCTGTTTATAAGTGGATACAAACATTTAATATATTTGTTACATTTAACCTGGATACTTTCAATGTGATCCTTGTAAGTAAGGTTTTGTCAAAAGCAAGTCCAAGATATTTCACTTGATCCTCCCACTTTAAATTTACCTCATTCATCTTTATAATGTGATGACTTTTGGTTTAAGAAAATCAGCCCTTGGTTTGTGAGGAAAATAATAAGTTGAGTTTTGCAGCATTTGGAGTAATTTTCCATTCTTTCAAATAAGAATTGAAAATATCCAAGCTTTTGTAATCTTCTTGTGATGACACGAAGGCTTCTACCTTTGGCGGAGATGCTTGTATCATCAGCAAAAGTGATTTCTGACATCCTGGGGGCAAATCAGGCAAGTCAGAAGTAAAAATATTGTATAAAATTGGACCCAAAATGCTTCCTTGAGGGACGCCAGCACGTACAGGTAGTTGATCAGATTTGCTATTCTGATAACATACCTGCAGAGTACGATCCGTCAAATAATTTTGAATAATTTTCACGATATAAATCGGAAAATTAAACCTTTTCAATTTCGCAATCAAACCTTTATGCCAAACACTGTCAAATGCTTTTTCTATGTCTAGAAGAGCAGCGCCAGTAGAATAGCCCTCAGATTTGTTGCTTCGAATTAAATTTGAAACTCTCAACAACTGATGAGTAGTTGAATGCCCAAGGCGAAATCCAAACTGCTCATCAGCGAAAATTGAATTTTCATTAATGTGCGTCATCATTCTATTAAGAATTATTCTTTCGAATAATTTACTAATAGATGAAAGCAAACTAATGGGCCGATAGCTTGAAGCTTCAGCAGGATTTTTATCCGGTTTCAAAATCGGAACTACTTTGGCATTTTTCCAACTACTGGGAAAATATGCCAAATCAAAACATTTGTTGAAAATTTTGACCAAGCTACTTAAAGTTGCTTCTGGTAATTTTTAATTAAAATGTAAAAATGCCATCCTCACCAGGGGCTTTCATATTTTTAAATTTTTTGATAATAGATTTTATTTCATTCAGATCCGTATTAAAAACTTCATCTGATGAAAATTCTTGTTCAACAATATTCTGAAATTCTATTGAAATTTGATCTTCAATAGGACTCAAAACATTTAAGTTGAAATTATGAGCACTCTCAAACTGCTGAGCAAGTTTTTGAGCTTTCTCCCCATTAGTTAATAGAATATTATCACCATCTTTTAAAGAAGGGATTGGTTTTGAGGTTTCTTAAGAACCTTTGAAAGTTTCAAAAGGTTTGGAATAAGGTTTAATTTGTTCGACATCTCTTGCGAACTTTTCATTTCGCAGGAGAGTGAATCTGTGGTCAATAACCTTTTGCAAATCTTTTGAATTCGCTTCAGTGCAGGATCACGAGAACGTTGATACTGTCTTCGGCGAACATTTTCAGACGAATCAGAAGCTGAAGATCGTCATCAATAATGGGAGAATCAAATTTGACTTGGACTTTAGGAATAGCAATATTCCTAGCATCCAAAATTGCATTAGTTAAAGATTCCAAGGCTGAATCAATATCAGCTTTGGTTTCTAAAACAAAATCATGATTTAAATTATTCTCAATATGATGCTGATACCTGTCCCAATTAGCTTTGTGGTAATTAAACACAGAACTATTGGGTCTGGTAACTGCTTCATGAGAAAGTGAAAAAGTTACTGGAAGATGATCAGAATCAAAATCAGCATGAGTCACTAAAGGACCACAATACTGACTTTGATTTGTCAAAACCAAATCAATTGTTGATGGATTTCTAACAGAAGAAAAGCAAGTTGGCCCATTCGGGTATAAAACCGAATAAAGACCAGAAGTGCAATCTCTGAATAGAATTTTACCATTGGAATTTACTTTTGAATTATTCCAAGATTGGTGTTTGGCATTAAAATCACCGATGATCAAAAATCGAGATCTATGCCGAGTAAGTTTATTCAAATCCCCTTTGAAATAATTTTTATTTTCCCCAGTGCATTGGAAAGGCAAATATGCAGCTGCAATCATAATTTTCCCAAAAGAAGTTTCAAGTTCAATGCCCAAACTTTCAATAACTTTTAACTTAAAGTCACGTAACGTACTATAAGTCATACTACGGTGGATAACTATTGCAACTCCACCGCCATTTCGATTCATTCTGTTATTGGTTATAACTTTATAATCTGGATCACTTTTCAAATAAGTGCCAGTTTTTAAAAATGTTTCGGTTATAACAGCAACATGCACGTTATGAACTCGTAAAAAGTTGAAAAATTCATTTTCTTTCGCTTTTAAAGAGCGAGCATTAAAATTCATAATATTGATGGAATTACTTAGATCCATGATTAAACTTCAGGGTAAGAACAACATCATTCGCAAATTTTAATCCAATCTGGATAGCTTCCATCATGGATGTAGCATTACTCATTGTTTGAATCAAACCAAACAGTGAGTTTTGCAAAAAAGTCATTTTTTCAAACGTAACATCGCCGAGATCAGAAGATCCCAAAGCGTTGCCAGCAGAAACATTTTCAAATGAAATTTGAGGTACCTGCCCAATTTCAAAATTGGTAGAGGATTTAAAATTCGTGGATGAACCCGAACCCGAAACGACGTTGGCATAAGAAATACCATTGCTGTTACCTAACTTTTCCATGGTAGGGGTATTGTTCGAGTGAGACAGCACGAACGTTTGATTTAAAGATGCAGGTACAACCTGACTTTGAGAAAATTTCGGTTTGGTTTTCGGCTGATGCTTAGCACGAGAATCCAAAACCTTTTTTCTGATGGGGCAATCCCAGAAATTTGATTTGTGATTTCCACCACAATTTGCACATTTAAATTGGGTGACTTCTTTCACGGGACAATTGTCCTTGTCGTGAGAAGAATCCCCGCAAACCATGCATTTTGGAACCATGGAGCAATGATCAGTACCGTGACCGAATGCCTGGCAACGCCGGCACTGGGTCAGATTCTGGCCATTACCGCCATGTTTCTTAAAATGCTCCCACTTTACCCGTACATGGAACAAAAACTGAACTTTGTCCAAAAGTTTCAAATTGTTGATTTCATTTCTGTTGAAATGAATCAGATAAAATTGTGAAGTCAAACCAAAGCGAGAAATATTCCCGTTTGATTTTTTCTTCATTGGTATTACTTGGGATGGGGCAAAGCCAAGCAACACCTTAAGTTCGTTTTTGATCTCATCCACCGACAAGTCGTTGGAGAGACCTTTCAGGACCGCTTTGAATGGACGAGCATTCTTGGTCTCATACGTGTAGAAATTGTGTTTGTGGTTTTCAAATAACCAACAAAAGTTTGGTGATCTTGTAAAGATTCCGTCAACAAGCGACATTCTCCTCTTCGACCAAGCTGGAACGAAACCTTCAAATTGCAAGTTTCCTTGCAATTCTTCAGTTGCGTTCGAAAGCTGGCCAAATCGGAGACGGAAGTCACTACAATTGGCGGAGCCTTTACTCGTTTCTCGACGGCAGAAGGCTCAGTACGAGGAGAAGGATCCTTGTCAACAGTTTCGGATAAAACACCGAAACCGTTTGCCAATGGAATTGGAGAATTGACCTCACTTTCAGAATCAGAATCAGACCTCGGATGAGGCTGTTTTCTTTTTCTGTTTCCGTTAGCCGATTTAGCGTTCAAACGCTTCACCGACGTAACGACCAAATCTTCAGAAGATTTGCGTTTACCTTTGTTTTGACGCATTTTGCAAGCAAAGTTCTCTTAAAAGATGGCTTCGTTTGTAAAATACAACAAAATTTCAGGTGGGGTTAGTCTTGAAAAGACTGTTTAGAATTTTAGAAAGTAACTCAGGTAGTCTTTAAAAAGACTGAGAATTTTGTTTGAAATAACTCTGAGCTTAGGTAGTAAAAAAATACCGCAGCTCTAGTGTCCGTTCACCACGAAGGTTCGCAAGACACTGTCGCACACAACCGATAATGCTGCACTACACTAAACCTACCTGATGGGGCCAAAACCACCCTCTTTCCTCCTCAACTCAAAACACCCCTTCAACGATGAATGTAACCGGCTTTTTGGTGGGAAAGAAAAAAGAGAAAAAGAGAAGCACAGAATCAAAACAAAATACGAAAAAAGGAATGCTGAAAGCTTGCAATTTGTTCAGGTTTTGAGTGAAATTTGAGGTTTTTTGTTTATTTAAATTCCTAAATCTTTTCATGCCAATATTTTATAAATTTATAAATATGTTCTTCATAGAATAATATATTTAAAACATAACGATCATGAATAAAACTCAGTTGATCACTTCGTGAAAAAGCTCCCTCCCCAAAAGCAAGAAAAAGCTCCGATCGCGACCCGAAGCACACCCGAACGACCACGTGCTACTTTGTATTATTGTTGATCTCTCTGGTGATTTCTTCTCTCTCCGTACTCTCTCAAAGAGCGATCAAGTTGTAACAACGGAATGATCGATTTTGCACACGTGTTCCAGAGCTTTGTGCTATCGGGACGATATAATACACATGTTAGTTCGAGCTTTCAGCCAATATGGCATAATAATTCGGTCAAACGCGATCCAACGGCGCTGAAAATGTGGTCAGTAGGGGACAAGGCTGCTGCTGCCCGTTTGAAATTTCCAAAAATATTAATACGTCGTTTTTGAATGGTCCTAGCAAAAACAAATATAATAATTTTTGAATACAGTCCAGACTCGACTATTCGAAGGCCTCGGAAAAATGCCACTTTGGATAATTGAATCACGAAAAAAAATCGTTGTCTTATTTTTTATTGTCGAGCTTAAGTTTGGCCTAAACTACTCTAAAATAATGTAGAGCTTTTAAATCCAAGATGGCGGCCAAGATGGCGGTGATGACAAATTGAAACAATGCATTTTTAAAATTAAAATGCAATAAAATATTCCAATGTGGCTAAAATGCGATCACTGAACTCGAATGTTATGTTAACAGCTGGGTGCTGAATAGTAGTTCGCAAAACGGCCTCAATTTTGAACTGTCAAAGTGGAACCAATTTACTGTTCGCTAGAAGTAGAGAGTATTGTTATCGATCATTTAAAAAAAAAAGTTTATTTGTTCAAGAATGATTGGCTTTTGAGGACCTGAAATTGAAGTTAAGAAATCTTTACAAAGTTGCAGGCGAGATCGTCATTTTTTTTAAATTGTGGATTGAAATTGTTTATGGAGTCGATGCGGTTATATCCATCCAGAAGCTGTCTTAATCTTGATTTGATTCACATACACACCATTTTCCAGCAAAAAATATCAAAAACTAACCAAATTGAAACACAAACAACTAAACATAAAACAGCTCATTTATCAGTAAGGAAAAAGTCATGCTTGTGCTTGAACAGCTTCCTAATTTGTAGATGTAAACAAAGTAGGATCATTCAGAAATCACGTTACGCATTCGTTCTATTTATCACCCAGGAAGGAAAAAGGAAAAAAAATGATCATGATTCGATTATAATCTTTAGTTGATAATTATCCAAAGTCCCATAAAAACCTTCTAGTAATCGAACTTCGGATAATCGAAACTTCGGATAGTCGAGTCTGGACTGTATTGTCTAAAATTAAAAAAAAAACAGTTACCGTAAAACGGCGTGACATTGATAGGTTTGCGATTTTTCCGCAAAATGAAGAGTGCAATTAAAATACGTACGGAATGGTTTAGAATCATACTGACCGTGGTAGAGAAGTGTTCAAAGCACCTCAAAAAGAACTTTTCATAAAATTTTGAAAAGTTTATAAAGTTAGTTAACTATAGTCAAGAAAATGTTGATGAAAGTCATTATTTTAAACTTCTCAAAGAGTCATGATTTACTCAATGAACATCATTTGAATCGAAAACTGAATGCATTTTCGGATTCTTTGGACAATTTCCCACTAAGAGAAGGTTAAATAAATTTTGATACACAATTAAAAAAAAATCTCCAAATTTATAGGCAATTTCAGTTTAACAGATTTCCGGTAAGATGTGAAAACTTTTGATTCGTGCTTCGAATTCAGTATAAAATGCAATATAAATCGATAATTGGGTACTAAAGTCCGTTGTAAATTTTTATGTACAACGGTAAAAAACACGATTAAAAACCATTTCTGATCACTTTTTTTCATTTTAATGCAAAATTTTTTTTTGACGAGACAACATTTTTTCGATGGATCAACTATGGTCCCCTTGGAACGAGCTGTCAAGTAGGAGCTTTTCTGTCAAGAAGGACCGCGAGGTTAATTTTTCAAAATTGATTTAAAAATCCATTTTTAACTCTTTGTGCTCGTACAAAGGGTCATTGTACTCAGAAAAATAAGCTTTATCGCTGTAAACAATAATATCAGCAATCTAAGCTTCATTTTAGGACCCAATTGTATAAACGAAACTAGTTTTAACAAATTTCAGGCAAAATTCCGACTTTTTAACAATTTTACATAAAATTTATATGTATTTTGTTAAAAAGCTTATAAACATAGTTAACTAAATATAAACATTGATTTTTTTCTTAAAAACTATATCAGCTACTTTAGTGATGGTACATTTAACGTACAAATAAAGTTTGAACATATTAAATATGATTTTAACAAGAAAAACTATGACTTGAGTCACCCCGGAGATTAAACTTTTTTTTAACTTTGTGTTTTTTTTTTTTTTTTGAATTAAATATACTTTATTGAATCTTTCTTATAATAATTACATTTGGTTTACATAATAAGTGGTCAGCTGTGGCTCTTCAGCTTTAGTTTGCTTTTCGTGATTTAAACACTGTTCATTTTCTTAACTTTAAAAGTATATGTTTTATCATTTTTGTAACACTAGGTACAATGAGGAAAAAAAAATTTTTAAGAAAACATAACCTAACCTAAAACTAACTTAATCTTACCATAAACTAAATCAATCCTTGAATCAAGGGGTATTCAGATATAGCACATTTTTCCCTGAATTTCAAACATTTTTCTTGAATCTTCTGATCCAACATTTTTACTTCTGCTAATTCATGAACCTCACTTGATCTTGTCCAGCCAGGAACATTCAAAACCATTTTGAGTACCTTGTTTTGGACACGCTGGAGCTTCAATTTATGAGTTCTAGCGCAACACTCCCAAACAGGTACTGCATACTCAATAACGGGGTAAATTATTTGTTTGTAAACTGCTAGCTTATTTTTCAAAGATAGCTTTGATTTTCTGTTAATTAAAGGATACAAACACCTGATGAGAATGCTGCACTTGTTCAATATTTTATCTACATGCTGCCGAAACAATAGTTTCGAGTCAAGTATGAGACCTAAATAGACAACTTCCTTTGACCAGGGTATTGAAACATCATTCATTTTAATCAAAACATCATCCTTTGGGACAAATCGGGCCGATTTGGAAAGTGGAAAAATGATGGTTTGAGTTTTGGCTGCATTTATGCGAATTTTCCAGTCGCCAAAGTATTCGGAAAGAACGTCAAGACCCTTCTGAAGACGGCCAACTAAATATCTGGTTATTTTACCCTTATAAATAACGGCAGTGTCATCAGCAAAAGTGACAACACACCATTACCAGGAAGAGTAGGCAAATCAGATGTAAAAATATTGTACAGAAGTGGGCCAAGAATACTTCCTTGGGGAACCCCAGCATCAATGTTGAATAATCCAGAAGCAATCCCATTCAGAAAAACCCTGAACGATCTCTCCGAAAGATAGTGCTGGATAATTTTGATAAGATACATTGGAAAACCGTATAAATACAGTTTATGTATCAAACCATCATGCCAAACATTGTCAAAAGCCTTCTCAACATCCAACAAAGCCATAGCAGTTGATTTAGACTCAAGCTTGTTCTGCTTGATGATTTTAGTTACTCTCGTAAGCTGATGAGCAGTATTATGTCCCTTTCGGAAGCCAAACTGCTCATTCAAAATTATATTATTATCGTTGGTAAAATCCAAAAGCCTTGAATAGATGACCTTCTCAAAGAGTTTGGACAGACTACTCAAAAGACTAATGGGACGATAACTTGTTGGCGATGTTGGATCTTTTGAGGCTTCAAAATTGGTATGACTTTGCCCAGCTTCCAATTGGTGGGGAAGTAACCAAGTTGCAAACATTTATTGAAAATATTGGCTAGATGTTGAAAGAACTGATCACTCTGTTTTTCAACACTAGATTAAAATGTTATCAAAGCCTGGAGCTTTCATATTTTCATTTGTTTAACTGCAACTTTGACTTCCTCACCAGAAACATGGGAATCTGCAGGAAATTCAAAGGTAGAGTCATTGATTGTTGAAATACTATTGGCAACTGATGTTTCTTTACGGCTGGTCATGGAAGCGCCAAGATTATGTGAACTAACAAAATGAAGCCCAAGTGCATTTGCCTTTTCCTCGGATGTAATCAAAGGAGAATCCTCAACAATAAGAGGAGGAATAGGCTTTGGTTTGTTTTTAAGAACTTTTGAAAGTTTCCAAAATGGTTTTGAATAATTCCCAAGCTGGCTTACATGTTTTGAAAATTCTTGATTTCTGATATTGTCAAGTCGGTCTTGTATGATTTTGTTCAAATTGTTCACTGAAATCTTTTGTCATAGTCCCCAGTCCGTTGATATTGTCTCCTATAAACATTCCTAAGTCTAATCAAGTGTTTAGTATCTACGTCAATATCAGTTACCTTAAAATTAACAGGAACCTCCCGAACGTTGGCAGCCTCTGCTTGGTTGATAGCCTGCTGGATCACCTCCAGCGAACGATCAATATCAGCAGAAGTTTCCGGGTGTTGATCATAGTCGATGTTGCTGTCGACCACTTGCTGAAACTGCTGCCAGTCAACGTTGTGGTAATCTTTCCGGGTTGGTTGCCGCTGCGGAGTAACGGAAGCTCCAACCTCCACAACCACCGGATAGTGATCAGAACTCAACTCTTCAAACACCTCAGGATGAGCCACGTTCTCAGCCATATTGGTAATGAAGAAGTCGATGATTGAGTGATTCCCAGACCGAGCCACCCTCGTTGGACGATCCGGACTCACAACGTTGTAGTATCCGTTTTGCAGATCGTTGTGCAGAATCACTCCGTTCCGATTCCTCCTGCTGTTGCCCCAAACTTCATGCTTCGCGTTGAGGTCACCAGCGATGATGTACTTTGCGCTCCGCCGTGTCAGCTTCTGGATATCGCCCTTCAGTTTTGCTGCTGAACCATCTCTGGAATTCACCTGACGTGGGCAGTATGCAGCAATGAAGAGTACTGGGCCAACCGAAGTGGGAATTTCCACCCCAACGGCCTCGATGATGTCCAGCTTGAAGTGTGGCAGCCGGCGTGGCTTGAGATCACGATGAACAGCGACAAGCACACCTCCTCCTCCAGAGGTGGTCCTGTCGAGCTGCGTCGCGATCTTGTAGTTTTGCAGATAAACTTTTTCACCGGGCTTCAGATGAGTTTCCGTGATGGCAGCTACGTCGATCTCCTTCTCGCGAAGAAAATCCACCAGCTCTAAGTTCTTCCTCCTAATGGAGCAAGCGTTCCAATTCAGCAGCTTGAGGGACCTACGATCCATACTGGATGACGAACGAGGTCAGCACTTCAATCTGCTGGGTCTTGGTTTTGCATCCACGCAGTGCAGCGGACATCTGTTTGAAAATATTGAGGAGTTCGGTTGAGGTGTAAAGATCATTACCATTTTCCTCAACTGCTGGTTCTTGGGTTGGTCTTGGCTCCTGGCTGAAGCCCGGTGGTGGCGGTCTCGGCTCCTGGCTGGAACCCGGCCGTGGATGATTCATCTCAGCTCTCTTCCTGGGATCCAACGGCAACGGTGCCAAGTTTGGGACCTGGCGTCGCGGTTGAAGAGGTGGAAAATTTTGCTCCACCAGGGCTGGAGGAGTTCTACGACGCTGAGGCTGATTCTTCGTCGATGCTTGCTGCCGAATTTTCACGAACTCAGCTCTCTTGGGGCACTTTCGGTCGGTTGACGAATGCTCACCGTTGCAGTTGAGGCACTTCACCAGCGAATCTTGGATGCACTGGGATGTGATGTGCGCATCGGTACCACATTTGGCGCAACGACGCTTTAGGTGGCAGTTCTTACCTCCGTGCCCGAAGCCCAGGCAGTTGAAGCATTGTGTGACGTCACGGTGCACTGGTCGGTATCGCTCCCACGACACGATAATGTTGAAAACCGCTCGAATTGCCTTCAGCTCAGGAAGCGTCGTCGATCCCTTAGCCAAATGCAGCAGGTAGAGCTGGTCACGGTACTTGATGTCTTTGTTGCGTCGGCTCATTTTGTGCACGGCCAACACATCCAGTTTCAAAACTTTTAGCTCGGCAGCTAATTCCTCCACTGGCATGTCGTACAGACCTCTGACGACGATTTTGTACGGCTTATCCATGACGACATCATGGGTAAAGTACTCCGCCTCGTTTTCGGTCAAGTAATCCTTGACCAGTTGATAGTGCTGCCTGGATTGCACCAGCACCTTAAATCCGTCCTGACACAGACGAATGTTGCCTTGGACTTTCCCAGACTTGATGAGTTCAACCAGCCCCGCACGAAAGTCGATCGTTGCTGCTGATTGCCTCACATAAAAAGGAGGCAGTTTCTCCTTTCGCTGTTTCACTTCATTCTCCTTTGCTTCCGCTACCTGGTCCTCGTCAGGCAGTCCAGCAAACTTGTTGTTCTTCAATAGCTGCTCCTCGTGCGACGAAGAGTTCTCCTCCTCCTCATCCATCGGTACAGTACCGTCGCTCTTTTTCGTCTTTTTGCTGTTCGATGTCACTTCCAAAAGCACCTTCCTTTTGGAAATTCCCGGTTTTTGGCCATCAGTTGAGGCCTCAACCTTCCTTTTGGAAATTCCCACTTTTTTTCCTGCTTGAGCCGCAGGTAGGGCAATATTGCCGGCGTTTTGCGCCGGGACGCGACGAGTCATGTTGATTCAGACAACCTTCACCAACGAATGATTTTAACTTTGTGTGGTCTACCCACCCCAGTATATGTTTGAAAACTATTAATCTTGAAAAAAAACCTTACCTGTTGGAAAATATTCCAAAAACAAATTGAAATCCCTTCAAAGTCACTCCGGTTTACGGTATTGTCTTTTAAACTATTAGGGGGAGAGGGGGTAATATGCACCCCGGGACAAAATGCACCCCCTCTTTTTCTCGGTATTTGGAAGAATTGTCGGGGGAAAAAATCATAGAAATTCGAAGCTTATTATTGCTAAAATATGCTGGAAAAAATTGAGCTTCGTATTATAAAGCTAGCTTAAGTTATTTGCAAAACATTAAAATGTTGTGTTTTCATCTAATTTTCATTGAACTTTCATTATGATTTTTGGACAATATTTAAAGCATTTATTGATATTGTAAGTTTTGAGGTAAATAGTTTTTGCCATAATCTTCATTATTCTGTAGATAAGTGAGTCAAAAAACACAAAAAAAGCATTTTTTATAAAAATTTTCTACAAAAAGCGTAGTCGGGGCAAAATGCACCGCTGTACAGCTCCTTTGTAAAAACAGCGATGTCATCTAGCGGTGACTAGTGAAAACTGCTTTTACCCGGTGCATTTGCCCCAATGTTGCGGTGCATATTGCCCCGCATGGTTGTTTGATATAAATCAGAAATGTTTTTAGAAATTTTAAATTTTCGAACAATTTTGAGGTTTTTTAAGACTTTTTTCGCATGGATGACGAAGGATAATAGTTGGTTTCGAACATCGAACAAAATTTTTTCACAGTAATGCTGTAATGGTTGAGAAATCACAGTTTTCCCTTAGGGGGTGCATATTACCCCCTCTCCCCCTAATTTGCTTAAAACAGTCTTCTAGAACCTGATTGAATTAAATCGAGACAATTGCCATGCCACAAACAAAAACCCTCCGAAGAAGGTCTTACGATGGCGCCTCCCCAAAAACCCTGGCACCTCCTCGTGCTACTAATCCAGTGCACTACATCTATGCAAAGGCAGACACTAATAAGCTTCTTGGTCAGCAGTTGGACGATGATGTAGTGCACGCGGATTCGCTCGAATGGCCATTGATGTAACTGTTAGCATAAACGCACGCACGCTCAGAGACTCAGTTTGGAATAGTGCAGTTTTATAATTGGTTATAAAATAACCATTATAGTGTAACAAACACCCTAACAAGACCGGCCGTTGGCCGGGTTGGCGTCCGTATGTGGACAACTGGGTTGACGGCTGTTTGGACTCAGATGTAACGACGAGTCGAAGAATTTATTGAACGAATGCCAAATTAGTTTGACTCAATTATGGGTTTACAATGTAGTCAAGAAACTTGTCTTATTTCCACCATACATTTTAAACTCATTGAACTTTGAGAGCGCAAATTTCTCCAAATTTCCCTTTCTGATGAGTTTCAAATTTCCTCAACTTAACCCCCCGCGAGAAGCACCACGCAACACGAAACAGTCTAGAACTTCAGACAACAGCGCCACAAATAGTGCATAATAAGTGGGTGCACAAGTCAAAGGCAAAGTTGAGGAAAACTGAAGAAGCTGATGATGGGGTTTTGTGAGGCGTCGTGGTCTTAATTACGGTCGTGGCGTTGCTTGGCCTGACTTTGATCTGGTTTTGTTCAGAGGGCGAACGCCGCCGTTGGTGGCGCGAAACCGCGTGATGAACTTGACTTTGGCGTTGGGAATCTGATTAGCCACTTTGTCGATGAACCGTTGGAAACATGAGGGACTCGCAGTGCATAATATTGCAAATGATGGAAATTAAAATATTTTCATCTTTCAACTTTTTTTTATTGCCAATTATCAACAAATATGTTCTGTAAATCATTCAGATTTTTTTTTTTTGAAACGACGTAGATTACACATTGAATCATACACGCAATATCAAAAACACGTGTGGGAGAGAGAATTAGTTCAGTGAACCTGAAGGTAGGTGGAGTTGACATTCGCTGGAGAATTTGCGGACAGAATTTTCTCAATAAAATGTATGGGGTGGCACATCAGTTCGTCAGTGGTTTTACGTAACATGTCCAAAAATGGTGAATTTACAGGATTCTGAGATAATATTCCTTGAAAAAATAATCGGATTTCGGTAAATCAATCAAACTTAAAGCACTTACATCAGTGTTTAAAGTACCATGCATCTCCATTGAAATGAGTTCCAAGTAAAATTTGATGGAAACGCACCGTGCTTCAAGTTCGATTGATGATTGATAAATGTACGATTCTCCTACATATTGCATGCAATTTTAAGTTGTATGCAAGAGGGACGAACCACCCCATCCTAAGAACAAGATTGTCCGTCAGTCTTGGACGCAAAACGCAAAATTTTGCGCCTGTCATCATGGCCTGCCAGTCATCGATCATTGAACAAAGCAACCCCTGAAGATTGTTCGACTGACAGTTGATGGAAAAATCGAACAGGCACAGCGTTCTGCGGTCACCACTGCTTCGAACTTCGAATTTTGTTCTTAGCGTAATTTTCCAATCAAACATTGGAGCTGTGTTTACGAAATATAAAATTTGTTTGTGATAGGTGACAGAACACTCCAATCGGCTTCACTACGACAACCTGATTCTGACATTCTGCTTTCGTTCGTTTCATCACACACAATCGAATGAGTGCCACGCAAAGTCCTCGCTCTAGAAATACATTCGCTCAGAGAACGGTCGTTTGACATTCTACCGAGATTTCGATCATCTCTTCCATGAGCGCATTCATATGACTTCTGTCACAACGCAGCAAACACAAGGAAGAGAGAGAGGGACGAAAAACGAGAGAAAGAGAAGAGCACGTTGTCTCGTTCGGGCGGCTCCTTGAGTTGTGCTCATTTTTCGTTCGTTTCGTCTTTGTGTTTTCTTTTAAACTTTGTTTATGGAAACGATCGCTGACAAAAAGTTCTTTCAAATTTCGAGCCCCATTACTAGGCTTAGTGATTTTTCACGCTCGAAAATTGCAAATTTCACGGGGACCTCAATTTCAAAACACCAAATTTCACGCAAATTTCGCGGAACGTGAAAAATGTTAAAATGACTCTGAAAATCTTATGTTTAAATCACAGAAACTTCTTTTTATAATTCATTGTATATTATTCTTCAATAAAAAAATGGATATGACACGAAAAAAATCATCTAATTTTCAAAAAAGTTTCCACCTGGTTTGTGGATGGGTTCTATATATATTTTGAAACAAAATGTAGGGCATGCATATTCTCATTTGTTTGAATTTCTTATCAAAGCAAGATTTGTTCAGCAAAACTGAGTAAAATAGTTTGAATTTTCTGCGGAATGTAGCACATTTAAAATATTTTTTAAGGTTTTCATCTCTTTTTTCAAAAACTAAATTTAAAATCAATAGGCAAAAGAATATAATTTGTAAAGAAATCGAAATTTTTATTCAAAATGAGAACAGAAAACAAAAAAGTAGTATTTTTTTAACTTTCACTGGGATCATCCACCCAAATAATCAAATATCGTTAAAATTAAACAGGACTCAGGCAAAATCTGAAATGTTTTTAAAAAGGTGATTTCAAAGATAAAAAAATACTCTTTATTTTATTTTTAATAAATCATAGCTTGATTCTTGTTATTTATTTTAAATGATAAAAAAGCAGTAAAATTTTAATTACAACGAATGAAAATATTACTATACTTAGTAAGTTTCTAAAAAAAACAGAAAAATCTGAAAAATTTTTGAAATGGTTCAATTGAATTGAATTGATAACTAATAGATCTCTATAGATGAAATATTAATTATGTTTTTACATTATTTTGTTTTTTGAGAAACTTGATAAATTTTACGAATTTCACGCCGTCCACGAAATCGTGAAAAATCACACTATATTAGTAATTAAACAAGGGTATTCATATAAATAAGGGTATTCACTTGCCTAATTCTACGGTAGTTCATAAGATTATTTGTATCCCTATTTGAGTTTGATTAATTATTTTGAGAAAAATCGTTACAGTTTAACATAAACATAAAATTTCACGGAATTTCGCGAAAAAAGCCAAATTTCGCGGATTTCACGCTGTCCGCGAAATCGTGAAATTTCACTAACCTTACCCATTACCATGCGACACCATGCAGTGACAGATCTCTTTCCAAGCATTGCTTTGGAGAAACCCCATTCGGCCCTACCTAAATATTTTTGCAAATTTCAAATTGCACTTCGAGTTTAGCTTGCGCAGTCATTTTTGACGTATTTTGTAGGGCCGTTGCAAATAATTTTCAAAGTTTATGTGGGCCCCCCTTTAAAATTAGTCGGAAATATCAGGGGGCAAAAAAAAATTTTTTTTTTAGGCTTTAACAATTAAATTAAAATAGAATGCAAATCAACTGAAAACAATCTAAAACGCATTTTTCTGCATTGATAATCATATTTAACATGTCTATAAAGATTGTTAAAATATCAGAGTTTTTTTTCTGTTTTCATTTTTTTTATATTTCTTGATCATTTTTTAGGTTTTAACCTGCACTTTAATGGATTCAAAAAAATATTCAAATCATTGATTCCATTTTTTTTATATTTTTCTCAAAAAGATCATAAAATATGTTTGTATGGAAATTGTTTACGATGGGGGGGGTTGAGATTTCCAAAAAAATGTCCACGTAGTTTATGGATGGTCCCTTAGCAACCAGAGTTCCAATCTTCGTAGAAGAAATTTTCTGAACGTTTCGAAAAAAATACGTTTAGAAATTGTCAATCAGTGATGCCATTCAAAAATATTGAAAAACTTCAATTTTAGATAAAATTAAACATTAAGTAGTCAAATCGCGAAGACGGTGCACTTTAACAAAATTTCAGAAAAGTATTTAGTGTTCAAAGTGATAAACTAAATTTTTCTCCAAAAACATTTTTTTTTTTTTTTTCAAAAAATCAAAGCCCGACGGACATTTTTTGGCCGCACTTCTATGACTTAGAAACATATAAAAAAACTAAAAAAGGATTTTTGAAAAAAAAATTAAGGTGCAGTGCACTCCCTCGTTGCCGATATTGAAGGGACTGAAAAAAATATTGACAGCTGGAGCGATATAGATATCGAGAAGATCGACAGGTAGAGAGTCCAGTGTAATTTGGGATTTTTTTCGTGCACCTATTTTTATAGTTATCATCAATGCTTACAATTTTGCCGAAGACACCAAATCGATCAGATAATTTCTCGCAAGGATAATGATTTTAGCTGCCAAAATTGCATGGGTGTAACATGTATGGATGAAAATCCATTTACGGTTTTAGTGATTAATTTTTTCAAATCTGGAGCAACATTTGAAAAAGGCGCATAAGCATTTCTGGAGTTTTTTTAAGGTCCGATAAACAAAATTTTCAGTTTTTGCTTGTTGGGTGTTTTTAATACCCCTGACTCAAGGCGGTTTCAAAAACACCCAAAAAGCAAAAACTGAAAATTTGGTTTATTGGACCTTTTCAAAAAACAAAATCCAGATTTTGACTGCTGGAACTATTTTACAAATTCCGTGACAGCAGGTCACTATTTTACAAAACCCGCAGTATTCGAAAGTAGCAGGAGAGGTCAGCTTTTGTTTAACATTATTTTTTTTTTTTTTGAAAAAAATAAAATTAGCCTGAGGTTTAGAAAGTAAGGGGAGAGGGGGTAATATGCACCCCCGGGGCAAAATGCACCCCCTGCTTTTCTCAGTATTTGGAAGAATTTTCCGGGGAAAAATCATAGAAATTGGAAGCTTAACATTGCTAGACCATGCTGGAAAAATTTGAGCATCGCAGTATAAAAACAGCTCAAGTTATTTGCAAAACTTTAAAATGTTGTGTTTTCATCTAATTTTCTTTGCACTTTCATTATGATTTTTGGACAATATAAAAAGGATTTATTGATATTGTAAGTGTTGAGGTAAATAGTTTTTGCCATAATCTTCATTATTCTGTAGATAGATGAGTCCAAAAACATCAAAAAATGCATTTTTAATTAAAATTTCTGCAAAAAGCGTGGTCGGGGCAAAATGCACCGCTGTAAAGCTCCTTAGTAAAAACAGCGGTGTCATCTAGTGGTGACTAGTGAAAACTGATTTCACCCGGTGCATTTTGCCCCATGTTGTGGTGCATTTTGCCCCGTTGTTGTAGTGCATTTTGCCCCAATGTTGCGGTGCATATTGCCCCGCATGGTTGTTTGAAATGAATCAAAAATGTTTTTAAAAATTTGATATTTTCGAACAATTTTAAGGTTTATTAAGACCTTTTTAACATGGATGACGAAGAATAATAGTTGTTTTAGAACATCGAACAAAATTCTTCCACAGTAATGCTGTAATTGTTGAGAAATCACAGTTTTCACTTAGGGGGTGCATATTACCCCCTCTCCCCCTAATTCAAACTGTCAAAATACTTATCCACCCTTTTCTCGTGTTACTCCAGAAATTGAGTTTCATTTTCGGTGTTCGTTTTATTGAATAATAGAATAGTTATCGTTTTAACATCCGTTTATTGTTCATAAAATTCACGCAACCAAAGAAGTGTTTCTCATTTCATTGTTCGGAATGCTTTTCAATTGTTTCCATATTTTTAGTTATATATTTTTTTCGGAATTCACTTTCTTTTGGAACTTAAACAAACTTTAATAGTAATTCCATTACAGTGATTCCAGTATGCACTCAATACTCACCAGTGTTTTGAGGTCTTTTAACAATTCGCGCTTGATTCAATCGATGAAGAAGTTTGTTTAGAATCAGGGTCAGATTTTTTTATTGTTATGTATTTAGGCAAAAGTGCGAGATTTTAACTGGGAACATCAATTGTTATGAAAAGTGCATTTGAACCGTGATTTCAATGTGCCTTACAAACTAGTTTCGAATAAAGTCAAAGTAATTAATAACGTCCAAGTACAAATTTTGATGCAAACTGAAAATACTACCCCCTACAGATCTCAAACGATATCCTACAATTGTCTGGTCAATACGCGGTTAATCCGGTAAAATTTCCTCCTCACAGCCACCGTCGTCGTCCTCCTCCTGCCCCTCTCGTACCTGCTCGACCGCAACCCTGTTTACAACTTCCATTTCTTCGACACGATCTTCGGTCCGCACTTCGCTGATGATCTCCTCACTGTGCTCCTCGGTCAACTCGACCGTTTCGACCACCTCGGAAATCTCCTCCTCCTGGCTGGTCACTTCCGTCGCGGACGCTTCCTCGGCCAGCTCAATCACCACCGGCGGCGTGATGTCATCCGTGTCCATGGGTTCGGGGGCCGCTGCCGACACAACCGGCGTTGTGCTGTCCGGTTCCGGCTGCTGGGACTGCGACGGGACTTCTTCCGGCGGCAGGACGTCACTTGGCACGAGTACGAGCGAGTCCACGTCGATTGAGCTGACGGAGGAGGCCGCGGGGACGCGATCGCAAAGGGATTGGAAGATGGCACGCAGACGGGACACTTGGGTGCGTTCGTTTCCGACGGGGGCACGGCGCCGGAAGAGGCGCTTGTTGGTGCAGGGTTCTTCCTCGTGGTAGGCGGAGACTCGCGGGCGGAGCGGTTGTTCCATGGGAGTTCCGACGGGGACGCAGGATAGCTGGGCGCGGACGTGGAGTCGGTTGGCTTGGATGTTGGCCACGGTGGAGCGGAACTTGGTGTTGATGCGGGAGAGCAGTTCTGCGTTGGTGAGACGGCGCTTGGCCACGAGAACGTTCCGCTCGGAGATGGCACGGTTGGAGCGTGGTTCCCGCATCGAGCACGCCGACATGGATCGCTTGCGCTTGCGGTCCATGTCGTCCTGGTAGGTTGACCGCGATCGGTTCCGGGGAAAACCGGATGACGGCACGGTCACCACCGGGAAGGAGATGGCCGATTCGGGAACCAACGGCGCCGGATCCAGTGGAGGAGCGGTACCTCCCGCGGCCAAGACTTCGTCGAACGGTGTCATGACGTTTTCCGAGCGGGCCGGGGTTCGCGAACCGGATGGTGTGTGTCGTGCCCGGGAGGGAGGTTCCGGCGTCTTCGCTCGCGTCCCCAGAAACTCTTTCTGGATCGCATCCAGATCGATCAGGTCCGCCGGAATGCCGTGCACGCCCTTCATGTGCGAAGTGACGCGATACCTGCGTGTGTTGGTGTAGTCACAGTCCGGACAGAAGAACCGATACAACTTCCCGCCGCCGCTGCCGCCGTTCCAATCCGACGCCACAGAATCGCACCGACTGCGACTGGCCACGGCCGCCAACGGCAAATCGTCGTCCGATCCCGCCTCGGAAACTGCCCTCGACGGAGGTCGCGACGTGGATCGTCTGCGGATGATCAACGACGGATGGTCCGGCTCCAGCTTGTGCACGTTGACCTTGTGCCGGCGGACGTTCTTCGGTTGGGCGAACGTGTTTCCGCAAATGTCGCACACAAACGGACAGTCATGCACTCCGCTGAACGATTCGTTGCACAAGCTGCAGTAAATGTTGACCAGCTCGTCCCGGAGATCGTCGAAATCGTTCGGAGATAGTTCACGGCGTGGAGCCGAAGATGCGGCATCTTTGCCGGATTTTTCACCGGTGTTGTCCTCGATGTCCGTGGGGGAATCGCTTTCGTAGCGATATCTGAAAACAATTAGAATTTCAAAGTGTTTTAGAAACAATTTCAAGCTCCTCTTCAAAACGCACCTCTTTCTCGGCTTCTTCCCTTCCACCAGCAGACTCTGCTCCTTGCTACCCCCGCCGTCGTCCTCCTGCGGCGGATTCCAGTAGCTCTCCCACTGATCCTCGCGCACGTTGTGCGTACTCATCAAATGCTTCTTGAGCGACTTTTTATGCTTCAACACGGCGCTGCAAATGCTGCACACGAACTTACACTTGTGCTTCTCAAGCGCCGCCAGCTCGGTGAACGTGGCGTCACACCGCGGACACTTGAGATCCGTATCCGAGGACGTGGTCGTCCCGGAATCCGCCGTCGAAGCGTCGTCCTCCTCGTTGTCCCCGGAGCTCGGCCCGCTCGAACTGCTCGAGCTGGTGGGCGTGTCTGACTGGTCCCGATCCGACCCCGGTGGTTCCCACTCCTGCTTGGCCCCCGAACGACGCCGGCTGGCGCGCGTCACCACCGCCGGCGGTTCCTCCTTTATCTGGTCGGCCTGCAGCTGGGCCATCTCTTCCTCGGGGGTGTCCGTCGCGTTTCGACGCGTCGATCGTCGCGAAAGTCGCGCAGACCGCGTCGACGGCGAGGCACGTCTCGGCGACGCCGGTTCCGGACCGAGCTGTTCGAGCATTTCCGCCGCGAAGCGCTCCTGATTGGCGCGGATTTGCTGCTTGAGTTCTTCGTGAATCGCGACCCATTTGGCGGTCTCGGTCGCTTCCCGCTCGCAGTCCACGCAGATGTACTTGCTGCAGCGGTCATCCTTGGCAAGCTGGGCGGACAAAAAAACAGTTAGCCAAGCGAATCAAACAAAAAATGCGACCCATCTTACCTTGAGATCGTACAGCTTTTCCAACGTTTCGGCCAACTTCTCGACGGCGGAGATTTCGTGCTGCTGCTTGGTGTCGTCCAGACACAGCCGGCAGCAGCTCTGGAACAGAAGCTTTTGCTGCATTGTTACGCGCCCGGCTCTCGGACAGAGCGCAGCGTTCAGTAGAAAAGTTTGAAAAATTCAGATAATATAACTTGAAAAATTAGCAATGTTTACGAAATTACCGGCGCGTCACGCGCACAACTTCACAACTCAAAGTCGCACGAAACAAGAACTGTCAAAACACGGTCAAATGGAAGTACCCAAAAACGGGCTCGTATCGCAAATTTTAGTCCATCGGCACAGAAACTCAATTTTGAGTACGTTCGACTATTGCAGTTAACTGCGTAGTTTTGCATTTTTTAAGGGTTAAAATGGATAAAAATAAACATTTTTATGCATGTTTCTCTAGTGAAATTGAAAAAAAAAAATTATCTAAGGGGTCTGGATAGAACACATTTTTAATTTGATTTGGAAAATTGAATCCTTAAATGAACGATAAAGCTTATTTTTCTGAGTACAATGACCCTTTGTACGACCGCAAAGGATTTAAAATGGATTTAAAAAAGCAAAGCAATCCACTTTAACGACCCCCGGGTCTTTTGTGGGCTCTGTTGCAAGTTTCTGCTCATTTCTAGGCGTCCGAATGTTATGTGTGGTGAGTCACCCAAAACCTCTTTTACCATCCGATAAGGCGGGAATCGAACCCGTGCCCATAGCAACTCAGGGATCGGCAGCCGATGCCACTAACCGCCGCGCCACGAAGCCAATTTTTAAAATCAATTTTGAAAAAATAACTTCACGGCACTTCTTGACAGAAAAGGTCCAACTTGACTAACTGGAAAGCTTCGCCCTGTATGTTGTTGCATTTTTCAAGCCCTTTCAAATCCAGAGTTTTTTTTTAAAAAAACGTTACTTAATCCACCGGAAGGTGGTTGCTGCCTTCCTCCTAAAAGCCTTGCAACCACACATTACGAAAGCTTTGGCTAACGCTTACTTAGTAAAGACACTATACATCTGAGTGCTGCCATCTAGGTATGATAAATTTAATGAACCATTTGAAAGCACTGCAGTGTTTGTGTGCGTGCACTGAGCGTAAAGTTCCGACAGCTATCCGCCGGAGCTTTAAAATAATTGTAAATAATGACCCTTTTTAGTATCAACCAAAACAGTTTTTCGAACATATCTTTTAAAGTACTGCACCAAGCCGGATAAAATTTAAAAAAGACTTAAAGAACCTGAAGGCAAATCCAAAAACATAGATCCGGACAAAATCGGTCGAGCCAGTTCCGAGAAAAGTGAGTGAGAAAAAAATTCTACGTCCATCCACACGCACAGACATTTGCTCAGAATTTGATTCTGAGTCGATATGTATACGTAAAGGTATATCTGGGAGGCTTATTTAAAAAGTTCAATTTTTGAGTGATTTTATAGCCTTGCCTCAGTGAGGTGAGGAAGGCAAAAAGGTCCAATAAACCATATTTTCAGTTTTTGCTTTTTGAGTGTTTTTTAATACCCCTGATCCAAGGCGGTTTCAAAAACACCCAAAAAGCAAAGACTGGAATTTTGGTTTATTGGACCTTTAAAAAAAAACTCCAGAAATACGTTTTGAATTATGAAATTGAATTAAATTTTGCATGAATTAAAGCATTTTTTAAGATTGTTGGCGTTTTAAACTTTAGGTCCCGATTTGTCACACTTCCCGTTGACCTAGAGTGCTTTTTGGCCAAATGGTAGTTTTATATGTACAAACAACCACTGAAAAATTTCAGGCAGATTGGAGAGATCGATGCGAGATGGGTATGCTTTACTCGCGGACTTGCTCTTCAATAATTAAATTCTTAAATTCTTAAATTCTTAAATTCTTAAATTCTTAAATTCTTAAATTCTTAAATTCTTAAATTCTTAAATTCTTAAATTCTTAAATTCTTAAATTCTTAAATTCTTAAATTCTTAAATTCTTAAATTCTTAAATTCTTAAATTCTTAAATTCTTAAATTCTTAAATTCTTAAATTCTTAAATTCTTAAATTCTTAAATTCTTAAATTCTTAAATTCTTAAATTCTTAAATTCTTAAATTCTTAAATTCTTAAATTCTTAAATTCTTAAATTCTTAAATTCTTAAATTCTTAAATTCTTAAATTCTTAAATTCTTAAATTCTTAAATTCTTAAATTCTTAAATTCTTAAATTCTTAAATTCTTAAATTCTTAAATTCTTAAATTCTTAAATTCTTAAATTCTTAAATTCTTAAATTCTTAAATTCTTAAATTCTTAAATTCTTAAATTCTTAAATTCTTAAATTCTTAAATTCTTAAATTCTTAAATTCTTAAATTCTTAAATTCTTAAATTCTTAAATTCTTAAATTCTTAAATTCTTAAATTCTTAAATTCTTAAATTCTTAAATTCTTAAATTCTTAAATTCTTAAATTCTTAAATTCTTAAATTCTTAAATTCTCAAATTCTTAAATTCTTAAATTCTAAACTATTGATTTCATTTCGTAATTTGCGAATGCCCCCTTCTTTAACAAATTTTGTTCTTACGTCGAGCTCATTGAACGCACTCATCTGTCATTGCAAACAAAACAAAGTTTTTTTTTCTGCTCCAAAGTTTAGAATCCGGAACAATTCCGTAGAAAATTGTCGCTAAAATGTATCCAAAACATTATCAAAGGTGCTGCCGTCTGTGTCTGGGCACTTCCAAGAAGCAGCTAGAAATCTTCGCCGTTCCAGAACTTTCGAAAATGCTTCAAATGCTGTACAAGTTGGAGGTCAGTAATTTCGTGCCCTTATTCCGAAATTAAACGAAAATTTCTACCGGAACAGATTACCCCGATGGACGATGTCAGCACCACCGTCTGCGTCGACTGTTATTACGAGGCAAAGGTGTTCAGCAACTGGTTGCGAGTTCATCGGAAGCTGAAACAGCAGTCCGAGCAGTACCAAGCGATTTTCGAAAAGCAACTGAAGGTAACGGAACCGATCGAAAAGGTCTTCGGCATCAACTGGAAGACCAACAGCCTTCTGAAGAACCACCTTAGCCAGCAGCATCAGATACGGCAGGAACTACTCAACTGGGACCAACGGATCGCTAGCGCAGCGGAAAATGATCCGGCAAGATGCGAACTCTGCTCCGGTGTCTTTCCGGACGCAAGATCCCTTCGTCATCACAAACTCAACGTCCACAAGATCGGCCTTGGTCAGCCGTCGAATCCCGTCCCAGAGAGGCAACCGATGAAGAGGGTGCATCGTTCCCGGTCGACTCGAGCTATGGAGAATTACCCGGAACCAACGGGACGGATCACAAGGCGAAGCAAATCCATTGCCTGCCCGGTGGAACTGCTGCAGTCGTTGAGTCAGCCCCCGGCGTGTCGGACTCGTTCCAAGAGCCAAGATGTGGAAAAGTTGCTGGCGGAAGCAGCAACAAAAGATGTTCCCCACAGGTTCTTTTGCGACATTTGTGGCCACGGATTCGCATCGAAGTATCGTGTCGTTCGACACAAGAAAAAGGAGCACAAAACTCCGAACTCCATAACTCATGTACAAGGCAGTTTGAACGGGCCTGATTCCGCACCTTGAACAATACAGAACCGGATTCAGCTAGAGGACCCCAACGGAAGCGTTCGACGATGAGTTGGTGAAGATTTTTTTTACTTTATTTTTATTTGTTACGCTGCTTTTTAGGTTTACTTTGAAAAATATATATATATATATATATTTCAGTTAGAGTTAAATTCTTTTTAAGTGCATCTCCAGCGCGAGTAGCAAGTATCGAAGCAAATCAAATTTGCACCCGACGTCGGTCGGACGGTAGCAAATTTGCTCTCAGTTCTTCGGGATTTCACTTTGCTACCCGCTATTCTGGTGGTTTGCTACTGCGGCAAATGGAATGATGCACGGAAACTGAATCATGCACGGAGAAAAAATTTAAAATGTTTTTTTATGTAAAAAATAAATAAAAAAAATAAAATAAAAAAAATAAAAAATTTAAGAAAATTTAAAAAAATAAAAAATTGAAAATATTTCAAATAATTTTAAAAAATTAAAAAAAATTAAAAAAAAATTAAAAAATAAATTAAATTAATAGAAAATTAAAATTAAAAAAAAACTGATTGAAAAAAAAATTCAAAAATATCTTTTTTTAACAAAATTTTAAAAAATAAAACAAAATAAAAATATTAAAAAATGACAAAATTTAACAAAAAATAAAAAAAAATAAAATGTAAAAAAATTAAAGAAAATTTAAAAAAATCAGATACATTAAAAATTGAAAAAAATAAAAAAGAATAAAAAAATTTAAAGAAATTTGAAATCATTTTTCAAAATTTAAAAAAATTAAAAATTGAAAAAAAAATAAAAATTAAAAAAAAATAAAGAAATTGAAAAAAAATTAAAATTAAAAAAAAAATAAAAAAGTGAAAAATTAAAAAAATACATATATACAAAACTTAAAAATAATTAAAAATTAAAAAATTTTAAAATTAAAAAAAAATAACAAATTTAAAGCAATTCAAAAAAAATAAAAATTTAAAAAAATCAAAAAAATTAAAAATATTTAAAAAATAGAAAAAATAAAAAAAAATAAAAAGATTGAAAAAAATTAAAAGAAATTAAAAAAAGCTATTCAAATTAACAAAAAAGCAACAAAAAATAAGCTTTTTAAACACATTTTTGAATTTTTGTGCTTTTGAATTTTTGTATTTTTGAGTTTAAAAAATTTCGAATTTTTGACTTTTTGAATTTTTTATTATTATGCTATTTAAACGCATTTTTGAACTTTTGTATTTTTGAAATTACTTTTTAATTTTTTGAATCCTCGAATTTTTAAATTTTTGAATTTTTGAATCATACACAAGAGCAGACATACAAAAAACACCTACAAAAAGCCCCGCGGTGGGCTTGTTTCGGTGGCAAACTTACTACCCTAGCGATGGGGATGACGAAGTTTTTTCAAGGTGCAGGGTTGTTACGGAAAAGTCGAAAAAAAATCCGCGCCAGATCCGCGCTGACCCCAAAACCCAATCCGCGCGAAATCCGCGCCATATAAAAAAAAATCGCGACAAACATAGAAGAGAGAGTAATACAGAAAGCATTTGGATCAGTACCGTTGATCAGATGTGGATTCATATCCCACCAGCACCAAGTGGAACCTTTTTTGCCATTTCTGAAACAATATTAGCATTTTTTGTAGCACTTTAAATATCGTTGCTTTAAAAACAAATTCAGGGAAAAAATAAATTCAAAAATTTAAAAATTTTAAACCATAAAATAAAACACCAAATTATACAATCTAGCGATTTTGTACTTGATAATTCTCGCCAAAATTTTACTCTGGAAAATCGAAATACGAAATTTCTATTATTTTCTTCTCTAAATTCCTCTAAACTAAAATGTGACATCGAAAACAATCCGAACTAAGAAAATGGCAAAAAAATTAAATTTAATAATTTAAAAATTTAATAATTTAAAAATTTAATAATTTAAAAATTTAATAATTGAAAAAATTTAAAAATTCAATAATTTAAAAATTCAATTATTTAATAATTTCATAACTTAAGATCTTTCTTAAAAATAAAAAAATCAATTGTAATATTTTCGTATTTTTTCAATTTAATCATTCGTACTTTTCACGTTTTTTCAAATTATGAATTTTATTTTTTTTTTTAATTGAATATGTAAATTCTGAAATTTCAAATTGTTGAATTCCAGAATTCTTTTTTTTATTTTGACATTACATTTCGCTTTAAGACGGAGATTTTATTAGATTGCTAAGTGGATTTCGTCATGTTGTGATAATTGGGAGTAGAATCAATTCTACCTGAATCAGAGTGGCAACAGAATTTTTCATTTTTAAATAAACCAAAAATTTAAAATTTTCAATTTTTATATTGAAAAAACTTAGAAAATCTAAAAAGTTTCATAGCTTGAAATTTTTGAAATTCTGAAATTTTTCGAATTTTGTTATTTTGATTTTAATAAAATTGTTATTAATATAAATGGTTAAGCAGATGTTTTAAAAATAATGAGTTGTAATGTTATGTTAAATTTATATAACAAATCTCAATACATTCGCTCCTTGAAGATTATTTCGATTTTTCGTTTTAAAGCACGGTATGCTGATCGGAAGGAACGCGGTCAAGAAATGTGTTCTTTTCGTGACAACCCCAAGAAAAGTTGACGGTTCGGTATGAGCGCGATTGACGGTGTGCGCGCTTGAGGTTGTTTCGAGGAAAAAATAAAAAGATTAAAAATATTCAAAACTTAAAATTAAAAAGATTATAAATGTTTATTCAAAAACTTTTAACAACAATTATAAACAAAATTAAGAAACCAATAATTGAACATTTCTTTAAAAAAAAAAAACAGAAAATTAGAAATTCTTAAATTCTTAAACAAGAAAAACTACAATTTAAAAAAATATGTAATTATGAAATAAGGAAATTTAAAAAAAATAGGAAATCAGGGAATTAGGAAATTTGGAAATTATGATATTAGCAAATTAGTAAAATAAAGAAAATTAGGAAATAAGGAAATTATGAAATAAGGAAACAAGGAAATTAAGAAATTAGGAAATAAGAAAATTTTAAATTAGGAAACTAGGAAATTAGGAAGTAAGGAAGTTAGGAAATTAAATAAGGAAATTAGGATATTAGGAAGTGAGAAAGTTAGGAAGTTAGAAAATTGGGAAATTAGGATATCAGGAAACTAGGAAATTAGGAAGTTAAGAAGTTAGGAAGTTAGGAAATTAGGACGTAAGGAAATTAAGAAGTTAGGAAATTAGGAAGTTAGGAAATTAGGAGTTTAGGAAGTTAGGATGTTAAGGAAATTTGTAAAAACGGAAGTCAGGGAATTTGTAAATTATTAAATAAGGCTGGTACAAATTGGGTACAAATGTTAATATTTTTTTCCTGAATTCTTAAATTCTTAAATTCCTAAATTCCTAAATTCTTAAATTCTTAAATTCTTTAACTCTTAAACTCTTAAATTCTTAAATTCTTAAATTTTTAAATTCTTAAATTCTTAAATTCTTGAATTCTTAAATTCTTAAATTCATAAATTCTTAAATTCTTAATTTTTTTAAATTCCAAATTCTTATTTTTTTTTTAAATTTTGGAAGAAATAGAGTTTTTGATTGTTATAATTTCGAGGTTTTCGGAAATTTGTATTTACGAATTTCTATATTTTCAAACTTTTTGAATTCAGACTTGTACATTCGTTTCGAATTTTAACATTTTTGAGCTAGGAATTTATGAAAACTTTAATATTATAATTATTATTCAATTCTGCATATTTTTAATTTTGATTTTCCAAATTTCAGATTTTTGTTGAAATTTTCTTATTATTGAAAAAAAAAATGTTATTTGAAATTTCTGAAATGTTGGTTTTTTCACATTTTTGAATTTGTTGTTTGGTTGGATTTCAAAATTTCAGATTATTATTGTATTTTCAGTAAGAACATAGATATTTGTATGATTATTGTCAAGTTTAATTTCGCTCTGATTTACTTCATTTTGGTCTCGCGAGTGTGGATAAATCGGACAGTGCAGGGGACTCATAATCCAGAGGTAGCTGGTTGGTACTAGCAATAAATTGTTGGTGACAAGATGGCCGACATCTATAAACACAACTTCTTTTTTTACTCCATTTCGACCGAAAAACTAAATCTGTCCTTTTAGTTTCAATATTCTGCTTTTTGAGATTCGGCTGGAATTTTAAATATTATTATCTCCAATACAAAATTATTAAAACGTTTGGAATTATCAGTCGTATTCAAAAAGAAAAATTACAATTCTTTGATTTTTTCATCAAAACATATAACAAACAAGCACCGCGCGAAGAAACGTCAAAGGCAATCTTTCCGTTTCTGTTACTTTTCAGCTGCGTACCGCTTAAGAAAAATCTTTTCGTGACCCTTTCCTTGACCGTTTCTTGGGCGTTTTTTTGTATGGAGTTTTGCGTTCCTTCCCATCTGCGTATCAGCCTTAAGAAAAAAAATCAATAATTTTTAGAAGAAAAATTTCTTCGTTGACAACTTTTTAGAAATTGATGTTTTCGCACTCAACAAAAAAGATTGAATTTATTTAATTCTTAATAATATTTTCCTTTGTAAATTGAAAGAAATTGTATCGTTCGCAATTATTTTGTTTATCAAAGATGCTATCCGCGCGAAATCCGCGCCTGAGCAAAATAAGCCAGCGAATCCGCGCCATCCGCGCCGTCCGTAACAACCCTGAAGGTGGCAAATTTGATCTCGGTATTCATGAGCCGGGTGCAAATTTGATTTGCACCCCAGCGCTGGAGATGCCCTAAGTGACCATACTTACATACTGAAATTTTTATTTCCTCCACTCACTATACTTAAACCACCTCAATTAAGGAGCCATTACACTACCGCATACAAACAAACAAACTCGCACTGTTTCGTGTTTGACAGTTTGCGGCAAACTCGCAAACTAGGCAAAATGTATGCAGGCTAACGTTTGTACAAACAAATCCAGGCAAACTAACAAAAAGTGCGAGTTTGTTTGTTTGCCCTAGTGCAGCTATTCTCAACCTTCTTCTAGGCCGGTACCCCCTCCCATGTAAATCAAGTAGGCCCGGTACCCCCGTTGAGAATCGCTGCCCTAGTGTAATAGCTTCTTTATACTTTAAAATGCTTATAAAATTTTCTAAATTGGTGAAGATACATGTTTCAGATCGAAGCGCGTCTAGACGTTGGGTTGGTTCTTAAAGCAGTTGAGATATTTCGGATAAAATAAAAAAAAGTCAACTCAATTTTTTCATGCGGAGTTCAATCCATTTATATAGTTATAATCCTTCATCCAGCTTTTTTTTCTTCTTTTTTTTCTCCAATCCAGCTTTCTCATAAGTATAGAGGGTGTTTACTTCTTCTTCTTTGCCCAACCTAGTTTTAGATGTTCACACCGCAAACAGGTGGCAACAGACACAGCAAATTAATGTTTTACTTCTTTGTTATTTTAACTTTAGTACTGCTCGCGTATTTTATCTGTTTTTAATTTCTCATCTTAGCTCGGCGCGCGCCCGCACACGTTTTTTTCTTTCAGAAGTGTGCGTCTGGCTTTATCTTTTTTCTTGCTGATTTAATTTTGAAACATTCAACATCAACCACACATCACTGTTTTTTGACGGGGTGCAGTTTCCGTTAATTTATTTTTGTTGTTTTTTCTCAGAGAAAAGAAGATAGTTTTGTAACTGACGTAAAAAGGTTTAAACTTGAATGCAGAGAAAGTGCAGCGGCTTGCCTTATTAAACGCACATTTTGTTCCTGTGTTTTTGTTTTTTTTTCTGTAATAAATGATTACTAGAGTAATTACTAATGCTTTGAAACAACTTTGCCTTGCCTATTTTTTATCTCTTTCGCTCGTTTTTTTTGTGTTAGATCCAGTTAAAAGCTCATAATCACCACACTCAATATTTGTTTATTCTTCTGTTTTATAACACTAATAAATAATGCGCGAATTGGGGGGGCGGGGGCGTAAGTATTATAAGGAGAGGGGGAAAAGTGATTAAAGGAACGTTTTCTTTTTCGATCGCCCTATTTGGGCGCCCAAATTTAAGTCAATTTCTTGGTAGTGTGTGTGTGTGTGTGTTATGAAAGAGGTCGTGCTGCTGTGCATTGGTTTGTTTATTTCAAGGTGTGTTTGCGTGTCAATCTTATCGTCTATTGATTCAAGTGGAAATTAAAGAGAAAAATAGAACAAATACAAGCATTTGCATTTTTACATATCTACTAGTAGAAAGAGGGGGGAGTGACGAGGGGGTGTGGAATCATTCTCTCTCGCTCTCGCGGTCGCGCGTTCGATCATCGTCGGTCATTCGCAGTGAATCTTCATATTAAATGATAAAATAATAAAGATTTGTTTGTTGCTTGCAAGTGAGGGGGGAGAAATAAACGCAAAAACAAATTAACTACACATTACTCGACGTCCATCTTGTCCTCCAAGTCCTTGGGGGCGGCGTCCGTTTGCTGCTGATCCTGCTCCTTGGCCTGGTCGCCGTTGGCGTTCGCTTGGGGCGCACCGTCCTTGGCCGTATCCGCCGGCGGGGTCGGAGGCTTCGGCTTGGGGCGGTTCAGCACCGAGTTCATACACGTCGACAGGGTCTGGTTCTCGTGGCGAATGTCCGCGACCTTGACGGGCGGATCTTGCGTCTTCTTGACCGCGACCAGCTTCGACCGGGCCTCCTCGTACCACTTTTGTGCCTTCTGGGCGGCCTCGCTAATGTTCAGGATCTCCGTCTCGGTCAGGTGGTCATACTTTGGATCCTTGGCGCGGTACTGCTCGACGGCCTTGAACGTCAGCTGGACGGTGCGGCCGAGCTCGGTAAAGGCCTGCTCGTGACCCTGGTACTCGTCGGCACGGCCCTTGATCGGGTCAACCTGTTGGCGCAACCCGGCCAGCCGATCCTTGTATACCGCCTTCTCGCAGTTCTCCCCGTCCTCGTACAGCCAGTTCTCGGTGTCCTCCAGCTGCAGACAGATCTTGGACGCGTCGTCCTGCTCGATGTACGCGCTCAGTTCGCCGTCCTCCTGGATCTTGCCACGAACCTCGTACACAAACTCCTCCAGCGCGTTCTTCGCGTCGACGCGCTCCTTTTCCTGGCGATCGTTGGCAATCATCTTCATCTGTAACCGAACAAACATTCGTTAAAATTATCCCCCTAAACAAACCAAGCAAGCAAACCGAACCTCCAATTCGTGGTAGTTGGTCAACTCGGTGCTGACGAAGCCGTGCGTCTTGCCCTCGATGGTCAGGTCGATGTTCTTCGTGGTCACCTTCTTCTTCTTGTCCTGGAATAAGCAAAAGTGGAAAAATGGACGGTTATTAAGCAATCGAACAAGGTGGGCCTTTTTAGAGGTTTTAAAAAAGCATGGAGTGGGAAAAGTTAGAGAAACAACGAATTCGTGCACAGGTTATCCACAATTTTAACGCAGAACAAAGGAACAAAAACAGTAATTTCTAGCTATGAACTATTATACAGCTTGATATGATATGATGACCTAACAAAATTATTTTTTCTAAATGAAAAGATGATGAGATTGTGTAACTATCTTTTGCTTTGTTTAGTTCCCAATATTAACCCTCTATATTGCCAAAATTTGTTTTTTTTTTAATTCAATACAAAATCTATACACTCAACCCCCGGTGGTTGGTCACTTTTTCGTTTGACATTTTTTTAGTTTGTACCCCGTTGGTTGAACAAAGTAAAACTAAAAAGTGACAAACTGTCACTTTTTACACGGCGCTCACGCACACTATCAAAACAAACATTTGATAGTGTGTGTGAATTCCGTGTAAAAGGGGTGTCAAACCAAAAAGTGACCCCGTTCGTTTGACATCAGTTGGTGTCAAACCATCGGGGTTTGAGTGTAATACAGTCCAGACTTGATTATCTAAAGGCAATCTAATCGAATCAGGAAAAAAAAAATATTTTTTTTTCGTTGCCCGATTTTTGATTGTCGAGCTGGAATATGATCCCAACACTACTCTAAAGTGATTTAGGATTTCAAATCCAAGACGGCGGCCAAAATGGCGCTGATGAAATGTTGAGAAAATCTGACGTTTATGCAAACAAATGCATGCAAAAAACTGCCACACTGTCAAAAAGTGCGAGTTTTTTTTTGTCATAGTCTAATACGTCCTTAACAGGCTCCTCAACCAATTGAATTTGATCAAAATGGGGTCGCAGAATTCCACTTTTATGTTAAAAACCGAAAAAGCATTTTTTTTTTTGTTCGAGATTCGATTATTCGAAGTCTAATACAAACCATTGGATAATCGAAACTTCGGATTATCGAGTTTGGACTGTATAATAAAATTATATAAAAGATCAGATTTTTTTTGCATTCTTCGATAAATTGTTTACTGTTGAAAATTTCCCAAATAACTATTACATGTATCTCAAATACCAAATTTTAAAAAAATAGTCGTTAGAACTATATTTTTGGTAATTTCGGAATACACCCGCACAGGAAAAAAAAATCATTCAAGGGGAGTTTAGCTGATTTCAACGAAGCTTAAAATATTTTATCGGCTTGTCAGTAAAATTCCCGGATTTTTTCCCCGGTAGAATAAAATTCCCGACTTCTTCACGAGGTTGCCACCCTAGGGTTAAACAAAATTAGTAAATTAGGTCCACTGTAAACTTTAAGTAAAGGAGGTATTAGACTACGGCAAACAAACTAAACAACTCGTCGTACATTTCCGAGTTTGACAGTTTGGCAAACATGGCAAATTATGTGCAGGCTGCTGACGTTTCTGCAAACAAATGCAGGTAAAAAGGGCGAGTTTGTTTGTTTGTTTGCCTTAGTCTAATACCTGCTTAACTAGATAAAGATACAGTACCTGTTCGGTAACTGGGCTGAGAACGTACCCAGTCACCGAAATGACGAGGGGACCACAGAAGCATAATATTTCACAAAATATATAAAAATAATGGTGGCTTAAATTTGTTTCCAGAGCTCACCTATCAATTATTCGTCAATTTTGACTTGAAATTTCAATTAAAAAAACTTAAAATATGATTTTGAATTTGATGAATATGCTTTTTGCATCCACTGACCCATCGATCATTTTGGTTTGTATCTGTTTTTTGTTGTTGTCTTTTTTTAATTTCCCAGCAAAGCCCAATTTCTCTCTAGAGATAACTTTTTTTGGTTCTTAAACACATTAAATTAGCTGAAGACACCAACTCGATCAGAAAGTTTCTGCCCAAGCAACATACTTTTTTTAGATGGACAGCTACCAAAATTATTTAGAAATTTCTTTGGACTCACCAATGATAAAACATTGCTTCTTTGGCAATACAGTAGTTGTTCGGTAACTGGGCTGAGAAAGTAGCCCAGTCATCGAATGTTGCTCGTTAACTGGGCTGAAAAAATAACGAGGGGACCACCGATGCATAATATTTTCCAGTTGAAATATAAAAATAAAATTTACTCAATTTTATTTACAATGCTTACTTTTTATATTTCTTTAATTGTAACTTGAAATTAAACAGAAGTTTGAAAAAAGTATTGAATATGTTTTTTGCATCCATTAACCCCTCGGTCATTTTGGTTTGTTTTGGTTTTTTGACGTTTGTCTGCTATTTAACTGGGCTACGGCCCAGTTATCGAGCGCCCAGTTAAAAAGCAGCCCAGTTAAACAACGCCCAGTTACCGAACAATTACTGTATAAAACCCTTCACTAAGAAGCCTACTTGAGGAGTTTCCCCTTGGAGAATTTCCCTTATCCCCTTAAAAATTGGAGCATCAACACTTCTTGTCTTCGGAAAAAAAACCTCCACAAAATTTGAGTGGAAAAAAACCCTTGAAATCTGAAGAATTCCCACAAAATAGCTTCATTGGGTCAACAATTTTGCAATACGAAAATTGTATGAGAAAAAAAACACCAAATATATTTTTCCTGACTGATTTTTTGTTTTGGAAAATTGTCTCAAAAATCCAGTCTTCTAACAGGGGGTGGAGGGGTCAAACACTGAACCGAACGCCTAGAGTTGGTAGATGGCTTATTTTTATCTATTTTTTTGAACTTATTAAAATTGCTAACACCGAAAATTTAACTAAGGTCTATTGAACTGAAGCAATAAAAAACAAGGGACATTTTTACAATTTTTAAAGTAAAAGAGCAAAACGAAATAAAAAGCAAGGAGAGTAAATATCACGCGACAGTTAGAACAAAAGGACAGAACATAAAAACGAGGTAGAAACAAACAAATTTAGAAGAGATTTTGAGTGTTTTTTTTTTTCAGGTTAGAGAGACAGAGAGAGATTGAGAGTGAGAGAGAAGGGGGGGGCTTGTGGTCACAACACGTACCGAAGAGGTAAACCATCTGCTGACCCTTTGCGTCCAACTCCCTCCACCTCCTCCACTGTTATCGGCGTCGGATTTACTATCCTGCTCATTTCTAGCCTGCTCATCATCGCTACCCTAGAAATAAGAGCGCAAACACCAGCAAAAGCAAGTTTTGTGCGGTTGTTTGCGTGTGGAGAGAAAAGAGGGGAGAGAACAGAGAACAGAGAGCATCAGAACAGAGTGGCCGGATTTGGACGATTCTTTTGTTTGGGGTTTCTATTTTTTGGTGGGCGCAAAAATTAAAAACTTATTTGAAGGAAAAATTTGGGCGAGGGAGGGGGAAGAGGTTGGTTAGCACCGCGCGTTAAGAGAATCGAAACGACAAAACGACCCGAAAGCAAAAACTAAAAACTAGAGAAAGAGATAACGGAACAGACTGCTAGTTTGGACCGGGCACTTTGCAGCGGATAGTTACCTCTTGGATGTCCATGGGTTCGCCTGTTTTGGGAGCGTCTTCGCCCTGGGGCGAGTTGGGCGTCGGAGGTTGATCTCCGTTGGCGGCGGTAGCCGGTGGCGTGACGGGTTCCTCGGATTCGCGCTTCTCCACCATGGTGGCACTTGAAACCAGCACGATGCCGTTCTGGTTGATGCGCACCTTGATCTTGACCTCCTGCGGGTCACCGTTGGCGTTCGGCTTAATGTCCTTGATGTGGAACGATCCGATGAACGGATCCGGGTAGGGCACCGAGTTGGGCTCGTAGTGCACGTTGATGGTCAACGGTTCGCGGCGGTGCACGGTCAACAGCCGCGAGAACGGAGCCGTGTGGTACTGCTCGAACACTTTCATCTCGTTGCGCTGGGTGCTGTCCTCCCAGGAGATCAACACCGGGAAGGCCTGCACGTCACTGCAGGCGAACTCACGCACGCGAACCGCAGGCGACAGGATGGCGCACTGCAGCGCCGCACCTCGCGAGACCGCCTCGTCCTGGTTCAGCGTGGTGCTCGCCGTCTTGCCAAAGATCTGCTCAATCAGCAGCTTGATCGACGGAACGCGACTGCCGCCACCGACAATCTCGACGGAATGTATGTCCTCCAGGGCCAGCTTCGAGTCCGCCAGCAGCTTCTTCATGGTGGCCTCGATGCGCTGCAGCAGACCCGCGCACATCTGCTCCATTTCCGGCCGCTGCATCGTCCCGTGCACATCGATCTCGTTCATGAAGCACTCGATGTTCAGCGGCAGCTTCGTGCTGTTGGCGGACATTTGCTTTTTCAGCTTCTCCACCTCGGTCAGCAGACGTAGGTAGGCCCTGAAAGTACGAAACGATGAGAGTTGAAGAATACTGTCCAGACTCATAGGTTGAACTAAATACGGAGTTCGGAAGGAAAGCGGTCAAGAGCTTCGCAATTTTAAAACTCTAAAACTCTAAATTCTGAGATTTTAAAAATTTAAAAATTCTTCAATTCTAAAATTCAATAACTCTAAAATTTTAAAATTCTAAAATTCTTAAACCCTAACATTTAAAACTCTAAAATTCTAAAATTCTAAAAATCTAAATTCTAAAATTATAAAATCCTAAAATTCTAAAATTCTAAAATTCAAAACATAAAAAATTCAAAAATTCTAAAATTCTAAAATTCTAAGATTCTAAAATTCTAAAATTCTAAAATTCCTAAATTCTAAAATTCTAAAATTCTAAAATTCTAAAATTCTAAAATTCTAAAATTTCAAAATTCTAAAATTCCAAACTTCTAAAATTCTAATTTTCTAAAATTCAAAAATTCTAAAATTTAAAAATTCTAATATTCTAAAATTCTTAGAATGATTCTTATATTCTTAAATTCTTCGATTGAACTTATTATTTTATTAAATTATTAAATTCTAAAATTCTAGATTATATTTTCAAAAGGTCCTGTTTGCATAGGAAACCCAAGACTCATAGGTTGTTTTGAAAATTTACTCTAGAATTCTAAAATTCAAGAAATTCTAAAAAATCTAAAAAATTGCTAAAATTCGTAAAATTCTTAACAGTCAGAAAAAAATCTTAAAATTATTTAAATTCTTAAGCTTGAAATTCTTTAAAAATAAATAAATCTAATCTTATCTAACACAAACGCAGCCAGATTACGCCCCAAGCACTTTTCTTGTCAACATAAATAATTGCAGTACATCCGAGAACACCCGAAAATGTAATACAAAAATTTAAGCGGCCAGCCCTACTGCGTTGTGTTTACCGCAGAAAGGATTCTGTGAACGGATCACACTTCACAGAATCTACAGGAGAGGATGCGTGGACATACCGTACCGAACGCTCTTAAAATTCTTTAAAACAAAATAAATTTAATTTAAAATTCTAAAAATGTTTAAAATTTCTAAAAATCTTTAAAATTCGTAACACTCAATTCTTAACATTCTAAAAATTCTAAAAAATCTCAAAATTTTAAATTCTAAAAATTCTAAGAATTCTAAGTTTTAATTCTAATTCTAACTTATTTTTTATTAATAAAATTATTTCAACTTAAAATTCTTGAAAACTATAATATTCTTGACACTTATATTATTGTTAAATTTCTGAAAATTCTTAAAATTCTTAACATTCACAAAATTCTTAAATTGTTAATTGTTAAAATTGTTCGCAAATAAAAAAAAAAAGATTCTATAAAATTCAAAAAAAAAAATAAAAAAAATGCTGTTCTTTTTTTTTAATAATAAGATTCTTAAAATTCATGAATTTCGAAAAATAAAAAAAAAACATTTTCCTTTCTTGAAAAATGCTCACATCTTATAATACAGGAATAGATAACAATGTGTAAAGTCATATTTTAGATCAGAGAAATTTTGAGAAAAAGATAAATTTCCTGTTTTGATTAAGTGGAGTGGATTTTTACGAGATTTCGGATAATCGAGCTTTATTTTATTTAAATTTTGAATTCCTTAGATTTTTTTAAATTTTCGAACTCCTAATTTATGATCTTTATGATTTTTTTGCTCTGAAGTTTTGAATTTATGAATGTTTAAATTTAATTTTAGAATTTTCATTTTTGATTTTTAATTTTTTTGAATATTTTGATCTATTCTCGATCAATCTACGAATTATTCACATTAAAAATTCTTTACATTGTTCAACTGCATGTCCTTAAAATGCTCATCACTGAAAAACATTGAAAATTTGATTTGCATTAGAGAAAACAAAGATGGCTGTTACGGACTATTGCAAATTAACACGAGATTTATATTTTTGAGTTTTTAATTTCTAAATTTCAAAATTCTTTATGGAATAAAAAATTTTGTGATTTCTGAATTCTTAAATTTTGAATTTGTATATTTAAAAAAAATGATTTATTTGATTTTGTCTGCCCTTTAAGCTCCGTACTGGCCTAAAAACTAGAGAAGAACCTACCTCTTGTTCGTCCTGGGATCGATTTTGTACTTGGTCTGGAATTCGTTGCTAAAGTGCTCCGCCAGTGCGTAGTCAAAGTCCCGCCCGCCGACCTGGTCCGCGCAGCTGGCCAGCATCTTTAGCTTGCCCTTGTGGAAGGCACACGCCGAAACCTGCAGCGACGAGTGGCCACAGTCGACAAAGATCACGTTGCGGGACTTTTCCTCCGGCGCGGGCAGGTCCTGCTTGTAGAAGCCATAGCTGAGGGCCGTCGCGGTCGTTTCGTTGACGAGCCGCAGCACGTTCAGCCCGCTGATGCCTGCGGCGTCCAGGAGGGCCTGCCGCTCGGCGTTGGTGAAGAACGACGGCACGGTGATGACGCAATCGTTGATCTGTGTCTTGAGCTCCTTGGCGGCGTCGTCCTTGAGCTTGGTGAACAGCATGGCCGTGATCTGTTCGGGGCTGAACACGCACTCCTCGTCCTGGTAGTTGACCCGTATCCCGATGCCACCGTCCGGCCGTTGTTCCGCCCGGTACGGGGCCTTGCGCAGCTCGGCCTGGACGTGCGGGTCGTTGAACTTACGGCCGAGTAGCCGCTTGAAGCCACCGATTGTGTTGTTCATGTTGGTCACCTGCTGGTTCTTGGCGGCCACGCCGAGCACGCGGTTTCGACCGGCGAATGCAACGCATGATCTATAAATAGAGGAGTGAAGGGGGGGGGGATTAGTTCTAGTCATGTAAACATCTTGTTCCGAGGAAGCACCTGCTCTCTAAACTACAAACAACAACAACAACAGTTGGAGGGGGTGGGCGGGGATGATGACTCGAAAGTTGGGCCACGTCAGAGAGACGCTGCTGCGCGACAAAACAAGTCTCGTTCTCGCAGGACCATAAAAGTCGATGAATTTTAATCGCACGCGCGATTCAACTGAGCAAACCACATGTTCAACACCTGATCGAGAAGCGATTAGCGGATTCAGCTACGACGACCTACTTGGAATCGTTGCTGCTGAACCATATGGTCCGGTCAGGTCGTTCCTCTGCAGAGCGAAACCATGCTCCGAATCCATCCATCAGCAAGAATAAGAACCAAAGTGTTGTGGTGATGTGACACACACGGCAAGTGCTGCTGTGGTGAGTTGGCCAAAACGAAAATAAACACAAGTTGACCAAAAGAGAGAGGTTGGGAGAATCTCTGCAGAGTCTGCTGACTAATCTCCCGGTATGCGTTTTAAATATAGCAGAATGTTCCAAAATTGTCGCATCAAGTGACATCAACTGACTCTCCGGCTAACCCGCCACTTGTAGGGAGGGCTGCTGGTTACATCCATTAATTTTAATAATTTAACGCGGAGGATTGAATTAAAGCTGACGACCCCGTCGTGGCGGAGAGTAAAAAGCTGACGGTCAAAACAACGCAGCAGGTAATATTGAGTGAATTTACAACGGACAATTATTAAGTGCTGAAGGCAGGAGGAAGAAGTTTTTTTTTCTCTGATTTATAGTGGCTGCTTTCTGGATATGGTTAGTGGTGATATAATTGAACAGAGGCTCTCTTATAAAATTATCAATTTTATTTACATTATTTTTTGGTTGGGTTGTCATTTCTTTAGAACCACCATTTTACCATTATTACCATTATTTTTATTGTAGAGTTTTTTTTTGTTAATGCCCAAAAAACATAATAAGTCCCAATAACTACCATTTTATCACTGTATTTACGATGATTCTCTTGGGATACAACAAAGAGAGAGGTACAGTCATCCCACATATTCGGAACGGTTTCCAGATCAGCCAATGTTCAAAAAATCATAGCACATCGATAATTAAACTTAATGTTCCGCTTTTAACTTCATTTGAAAGCTTTTCTTGCGATCTTTCGAATGCTGTGTCGAACATCTGCAAATTTTAACTTTTATATGAAGTTTTTGAAGAATTACTTTGACCCTTGAAATCCACAAATTCGGAACACTTTTTCCTCACGAATGTAAACAAACTTTGGATCTCTTCAGGAGTACATATTTATTACCAAACGATGACTTCACACACTGAATCCAATGAAACTCAAGCTTAGTGATGTTTTATACATGGTTTGATAACTTTTTTTTGTGAAAATATCAGTTAAATTCAGGTGTTCCACAATTGTGGGAGGCACAATAACATCCCACAATTATGAAACAGGCCATTTGGAGGCAATGTTTTGCTGCTCTGGACAAAATAGGCTTGGAATGAGGTTTTTTGTTCAAAAAGTACTACTTTTACTAGTGAAATAGCAAGATAATGTCCAAATGAAGGTTCTAAAAATAATAAGGTCGACAGAAAAGCTACTTTTGGCATGCTATTGACAAATTATCATAAAAGTGTTCCGAATTTGTGGGTGTTCCGAATATGTGGGATGACTGTACTCCTAGATATTAGCTCCTGAAAAGTGCTAGAAAGTGCACAAAGAGGCGGTCCTCAGCAGCAGGATCGGCAGATTTGAAGAAGCTAAAGAATGCCGAAGCGCTACCTGCAAAGCCAGGCAGTTTGAGCAAGGACGCTCAAAATTCGTCTGGAAACCAGTTCGCTACCCTCCCCGTGGACGTGAGCGAGAAGGAAGAATTTGAACGACGGGAAAAGTTGCCACCCATTTTTGTGAAAACATCGTCATCGGACTCGGTGCGAAAGTGGCTGACCGGATTTATCAAATCTGGTGCTTTACGAGCTTCCATTCGCTTGTGTGCTGATGGACTCAAAATTCTGCTACCTACCAGAAAGGATTACAACTACGTTCGAGATTTCCTGAACAACACAAAGATTGAATACTACAGCCATGACGATCCAGGTAAACGCCCCATGAAACAGGTCCTCCGAGGCCTGTATGACATGGATGTGAGTGTGCTGAAAGAAGAGCTCAAAACTCTTAAGTTGAACGTGATCGAAGTCTTCAAGATGACGAGACACAACAAGGACATCAAGTATCGTGATCAATTGTACCTGGTTCATCTCGAGAAAGGATCGACAACGCCGTCTGAGCTGAAGGCAGTTCGGGCAATTTTCAACATCTCGTGTCTTGGGAACGTTATCGTCCAGTGCACCGTGACGTGACACAGTGTTCGAACTGTTTGCAGTTTGGACATGGTGGAAGGAACTGTTTCATCAAGAGTCGTTGTGCAACCTGCGGAGGTGAGCACAAAACTCAAGCTTGCAACACAATCAACGAGAACATCGAAGCAAAATGCTTCAATTGCGGTGGCGACTATTCGACCAACAATCGGAGCTGCCCAAAACGAGCTGAGTTTGTAAAAATTCGGCAGCAAAACACCACCAGCATTCACGGACGTGGATTTTCCTGCTTTGGCGTCACCAGCAGCGCGATCTGCTCGAGTGGTTCCAAATCTGCAGCCATTGCCGTTGAATCAGCGGCAATAAGTTGCAGAGAATACAACATCTCCAGGCTTCAGTCAGCAACCGAGGCAACGTCAACCGGCATCAACGGATGAAGACAGTAGTGACCTGTTTTCACCACAAGAACTTCTGAACATTTTCATCGAGATGACAACTCTGCGTGTGTGTGTAAAACTCACCAGGAACAAGTAAGAACCCTTGCAGCATTCATCTTAATATACAGTTCGTACATCCAAAGGAAAAATATATATCAAATCTGCAACAGTGGATTTGCTGCATAAAATGTTACATGTTTTAACAGTTTTTGCAGCAAGCTCATAGCTCATTTTTGCCCTCGTGTAAACATGTCAGCGATCTGCTGTTCTCACCAATACATATAATGCTGACGCGTTCCCGAGTAACACACCAGAGAGGAGAATATGTTGGTGCTCTGTCTTTCACAATTCATCAAGCGTCCATGGCGCGGTGGTAACGTGTCGGATCAACAACCAAGAAGTTGATGGTTTAATCCTCGTTCAATTAAGATTTTTTCTGCAACACAATCAATCAGTCGTCTGTAATGTCGATAATTGTCGGTAACGGGCAAAAATTTCATACCCCAATATCGCAAAAAAATGCATAAGGACAGAAGGCATGCAGATTCTGATATACTTTCATGCCGCCATGCATCGAAATCATGCGACCACCGTTTGGGTGTATGTACTAAATTATTTAAAAACTGCGACTTTTTCAACTTTATCAAAATTTTACTTTTTGATTGCAGATTTGATTTTACATTAAAGCTAGATCAAAAATTGTTTTGACCATTTTTAGATTTACCGTCACAGGGGTGAGATTGGGTCATACTATAAGGCTACCAACTCTTGCTGAGCAAAAATCCGTACATTTTGCCGATACGACACCATGGTATAACAAAAACTGTCGATGAATTATTTAGATAAATTAAATTTAATAAATTTGAGAATTAAAAATATAAAACTGTGCCGTTTTTACAGCTAACAAATTTCACAAAATGCTATCAGAGTGCTTTTGACTTGCACGTTCAAAAGTATTCATGAAATAAACCGTGATTTGAATCAAATCATTATGTTCTTCATGGCCTATCTACAATCACTTAGCTTAGAAAATTTCACTTAGCTTAGGAATTTGAATCAATGGAAATGAATCTGAGTTTCTACAATGGAAAAGTAATCAAATTAGAAACTGACGTTTGGTATGGAAAATTTCAAAATCTACGGTAAGTTGACGTTTCCATATCAAAGGTAAACAAACAACTGCATAGCAACGTATATCAGCCCAGCAAGTTTTCTAAGTTGATTGTGGATGACGAACGTAAGTTGCAGACTTTCCTAAGTAACTACTTTACTTAGATGTTCTAATCTAAGTGATTGTAGATAGGCCATCAATCATTTTTTTTTTTGTTAAATGTTTAAAAGTTTACGAAATGTCAAGTTTGCTTTTACGAATAATATTGTTCTTAGTGTTTTCACGAACACTTTTCCATTGTTTTTTTTTATGGAAAAAATCCTATAACATGTGAACCACAACAGTTTATAGGACCTTTAAAAAAAACTCTAGATTTGTTATTTGAAATGTATACACAAGTTTTAGAAAGCCTTTGGAAATGGATAAATATATTTAGCAAGGAATTTCTAAAAGAGCAATTCTAGAGTTTTTTTTAAAGGTCCTATCAACATATGAAAGACAATAGTTCAAAAACTCTAGAATTATTGATAATCAAGTTTGAATTGAGGAAACCCCGGAAAACTCCCTTTTTAAATCAAACTCACAGAAAAATACAAATTTCTAGTTAACAAAAGCTTCGACCAAATCAAAAAAGCAATCCAATGATTAAAAAGATCCGTATTATGCGAGCAATTCTCTACGAAATCGGTCTTTTTTCTTCAATTTTAATTTTTGTATTTTTTAATCCGACTGAAACTTTTTTGGTGCCTTCGGTATGCCCAAAGAAGCCATTTTGCATCATTAGTTTGTCCATATAATTTTCCATACAAATTTGGCAGCTGTCCATACAAAAATGATGTATGAAAATTCAAAAATCTGTATCTTTTGAAGGAATTTTTGATCGATTTGGTGTCTTCGGCAAAGTTGTAGGTATGGATACGGACTACACTGGAAAAAATAATACACGGTAAAAAAATTTGGTGATTTTTTATTTAACTTTATCACTAAAACTTGATTTACAAAAAAACACTATTTTTAATTTTTTTATTTTTGATATGTTTTAGAGGACATAAAATGCCAACTTTTCAGAAATTTCCAGGTTGTGCAAAAATCATTGACCGAGTTATGAATTTTTAATCAATACTGATTTTTCAAAAATCGAAATTTTGGTCGTAAAATTTTCAACTTCATTTTTCGATGTAAAATCAAATTTGCAATCAAAAAGTACTTTAGTGAAATTTTGATAAAGTGCACCGTTTTCAAGTTATAGCCATATTTAAGTGACTTTTTTGAAAATAGTCGCAGTTTTTCATTTTTAAAATTAGTGCACATGTTTGCCCAGTTTTGAAAAAAATATTTTTGAAAAGCTGAGAAAATTCTCTATATTTTGCTTATTCGGACTTTGTTGATACGACCTTTAGTTGCTGAGATATTGCAATGCAAAGGTTTAAAAACAGGAAAATTGATGTTTTCTAAGTTTCACCCAAACAACCCACCATTTTCTATCGTCAATATCTCAGCAACTAATGGTCCGATTTTCAATGTTAATATATGAAACAATTGTGAAATTTTCCGATCTTTTCGAAAAAATATTTTCAAAATTTTCAAATCAAGACTAACATTTTAAAAGGGCGTAATATTGAATGTTTGGCCTTTTGAAATGTTAGTCTTGATTTGAAAATTTTGAAAATATTTTTCGAAAAGATCGGAAAATTTCACAAATGTTTCATATATTAACATTGAAAATCGGACCATTAGTTGCTAAGATATTGACGATAGAAAATGGTGGGTTGTTTGGGTGAGACTTAGAAATCATCAATTTTCCTGTTTTTAAACCTTTGCATTGCAATATCTCAGCAACTAAAGGTCGTATCAACAAAGTCCGAATAAGCAAAATATAGAGAATTTTCTCAGCTTTTCAAAAATATTTTTTCAAAACTGGGCAAACATGTGCACTAATTTTAAAAATGAAAACTGCGACTATTTTCAAAAAGTCACTTAAATATGGCTATAACTTGAAAACGGTGCACTTTATCAAAATTTCACTAAAGTACTTTTGATTGCAAATTTAATTTTACATCGAAAATGAAGTTAAAAATTTTACGACCAAAATTTCGATTTTTGAAAAATCAGTATTGATTAAAAATTCATAACTCGGTCAATGATTTTTGCACAACCTGGAAATTTCTGAAAAGTTGGCATTTTATGTCCTCTAAAACATATCAAAATAGTGTTTTTGTAAATCAAGTTTTAGTGATAAAAGTTTTACCGTGTTTCCAGTGTGGACAACTTTTCAAAAGATAAATAAAATAAAATATACCCACCACAAACCAAGTTTCAGTCGGATTAAAAAATACAAAAAAAAATCGAATGACCGAAATCCTAGAGAACTGCTCATGCGTAAAATTCCCTACAAAAATTCCGGCCAGTTAAAAATCCGCGAAGAGGTTCGAAAATCCGTATGGTATAAGTAAGGAAAAAATCCGTACAGTTGGTAGCCTGTCACTCATACACATTTTAGCATTTTTGTGTGATACAATTTCACCCCCAGACCCAATTTAAAAAAAATCACTGTCTTTCAAAAAATTAAATTAATTGATCTAAGATTTTTTGCCCATTCTGATTTTTTTCTTTAAATAGATGGGCATTTTATGTCCCCAACAAGTTTTTGGTAAAAACACAAAAACACATTTTTTATCGAAATCAATTTTTAATGACAAAAATCGATTTAAATATTCAGCGTTTTCCGTGTATAATTTTGTTTCGTGTAATCTTTATCCACAACTAAAACTTTACCGAATAAAGCAAATCCATCAAAATTCCCTCAAGAGATACAGATACAATTTTGAATTTTTACATAGGGACCATAAATAAACCACGTGGACACTTTTATTGAAATTTCAGACCACACTCCCCCCTAGTGGTCAATTTCCATACAAAACAAATCATGTTTTGTATGGAGCATGGACAATCGCTGAAAAACACGACAAAAAAACCATTTCTATTTTTAAATTTATTGCAGAAAACATTACAACATTTTAAGATGGATCAAATGGTCTCCTTAAGCTATCAAGTAGGATGGTTTCTGTAAAAAAGTCGTATTTTTTATTGTTGAAATAACAATCCATTTTTAATAGTTTGCGGTCGTACAAAGGATTATTATTATTATTATTTTTTTCATTCATAATTAATTTATTGGTTTTAAAATAATGTTCACTTTCACCATTTTGATCAGAAAAAGTCGTTTACAACCAGAGGTTACCTTGGCAGCATGCTTCAATCGGGCTGGTATGCGAACATTTTGTTGGACTATGCAGGAAATGTTCACATACCAGGTCCCATCCTGCGTACTTTTTCAAATCAGAAGCGATAAATCAAGGCAATTATCAATAGAAACTTAACAGAGGCATAAAGAAGAGGTTGTGTGAGATCCCTATTGATTGAAATTATAGTAAAGTGGTTGCATATTTGAAATTCATGATAAATAAATTTGCTTGCTAAACTTGCTCAAAATACCTACATATGGGAACTTTATGCGAACATGGGCAGTAAACCTCGTTGAAGAAATGTACGATTCGTGCTGAAGTCTAGCCTTAAATTACGTGGAAACTTTATAGAAATCCAGGCATTTAAACAGCTTAAAATTATCAAAAGTTTTGTTAATTTGGCATTAGTCTACGAGTCTAACCTTCAACATCTTTCCTGGTAAATTTAAATCTCACAGCTCTTGATCCCAATCACAAAAACTTAATCAACCACCACGCGCGTTTCAACGAGTTTCGGAAATTTGATTCATCATTCCCATGCCTCCAAAATCCGTTCCTGAATATTCCAAGCCAGCAAAACACGCGTTTGCTGAAACGAATTGAAACCCAAACTAAAATCGTTCACATAGTTACCAACATTAGTGTGTAGTATGAAGTAGCAGAATGTCTCACTCAACGTGTCTCCATTCGACCGTGACATCGTCGTCGCCGTCGATATGGCGAGAACCGGCCGCTTGGGGACTGACTAACTTGGCTGAATTTACATGTGTTGTCACACATTTGAAAATACTTTCTTTTCATGGGAGTTCAAATTTGTGTTCGATTTTTTTTTTGTACAGTGTCCTCCCTCGGGCATTTTGAGCTTTGAACCATTTGAACTGACCTTGCCATGTTTGGAGTTTGCCAAAATGTTTTATCAGGGGCGCCACACTCAAATAGGAATGGAAACGGACAAAAAAACCACATCAACATAATAGAGTTAGGTTTTGCCTTCATACATATTGCATAAACAAACACAACCCAGTCTGTTATGCATTTGCACGCCCGTCTGTGTTCAGTGCAGTGAATCGTCGCTAGAATTGCAATTTCTCCCCAGACGATTACTCGCAACCTTCTCCATTTTCAATAATCTGTGAAAAAAAAATCGATTCTAAAGTCTGCGACGACCTGGTGGTTGTAACAAATTGCTCTCCAGAGACACCAGATTGAACGGTCTTGGCCCACAAACACGAGCTGTTGGCGATTCACGCTCGCATGTATTGTTCAAGTCCAAGTTCCGAGAGCCCGCCACACAACCTTATAAGGTCGGGCTCACCGTTGCGGCCGGTGATTGTTTTTTATTGAAATTTATCTCCCTCGACGCATCTTACGAAGGGGGAGGGACAGATGGTGGCCATCGAGTGCCACCAAGTGTCAAAGCGCGATATTCGCGAAAATCGGCAAAGAAAGTTGACCTTGCGTGAGTCACCAACTTCGACGGGCGATTAATACGTTGTACTGGTACTTTACCTTTACCTGTTACGACGGTGCGGCGATTTGCGAATTACGATCTGGTGGTGGAGTAGGTCGCAATGAATACATTACCAGCGCTCGTTCTACCAGTCGTGGAAACACAGGGGAAAATGTTGTAATCAGGTGGAAAAATTCTTGGAAAGAACAGTTTTGAGGCGAAAACAGACCGCTGGAGTGGAGTAATTACCGTGTCTACACGTTTTACGAAACGACACTCTGTAATTATCACAGTTATTATGTTTCTTGTAGAGGCGATATTCTAAGCATGGACCATTTGTATCAACCTGAGCCGTGATGGAAAGTGATACAAACAGTTTTATTGCAATTTTGAGAATTTGTGACTTCATTTAGACAAAATCTTGAGGTTCGACTTAAATCAAATTCTGAACTCTCGACAGTTTGCCTGCTATCTTTACATTTCTCGACAGAACTTGTTTAAGTTACGGCGTTTTCCTTAAAAGTGCTTCCAAAAACTCGAGTCGTAGTTTCAATGTGGCGCTGCCTTCCTGTAAAACAATGAAAGTGAGTAAAAAAATGTCGTTGAAAATGTGTTTTAAAAATCCAATAAGAAAACTATATTTTCATTCTGTAACTGTGTTCAGGAACAATAGGAGCAATTTTCTACGATTTTGCAAATCGACTTTCCGTTGTATTTTAAAGTTGCGATGAAACTGGTTATTTCGAGCCAAACACTTCATTAGGGCACAAAACCAAAACGTAAACATTCGGGATTATTCCCCTATTCCATTCATTAGTACACTCAACCCCCGGTGGTTGGTCACTTTTTCGTTTGACACTTTTTTAGTTTGTACCCCGTTGGTTGGTCAAAGTCAAACTAAAAAGTGACGAACTGTCATTTTTTACACGGCGGTCACGCACACTATCAAAACAAACGTTTGGTAGTGTGTGTGAACTTCGTGTAAAAGGGGTGTCAAACTAAAACGTGACCCCGTTCGTTTGACAGCAGTTGGTGTCAAACCATCGGGGTTTGAGTGTACACTCCCTACATGCCCTCCAAGAATCAGATTGATAGCGAACAATTTACCATTGAAAAAATCAAAAACACAAAAGGGCACATCACAATTTTCACTCCAAACCAAAAAAAAGAGTTAATATGTGCCCTTTTGTTTTTCGTTAGTTTTTAGTAGTTGTGGAACTTTTTGTGTTATAAACTTTTCATACATTCTTAACACTAATTCACTTCAAAACAAAGTTTGGTTTACTTTTCACCAAGCATTTCTGCAGAAAAAAACTTCGTCAAAAAACAATATTTAATACGGTCCCGCGGCTGCTGTTCAGTACACTTTTGAAGAATTTTTATGTTTCGTTATTTCTAACTAAACAAAAGGGCCCGTAAACATCATTCAAAGCAACAATCCGGTGACAGCGCTTTAGTGCCCTTTTAATTCTCTTCGAAATTGCATTTAGAAAGGGCCCATTATGAACAGCAGTTGGAAGGCTAAAAGGGCCTAATAAAGAGATTTTTTAAAATTGTGATTTTTATTGCGAAAATCAACAAAAATTAAGAAGCATTAAAGCAGAGTTCAGGATAATGATATAATTTATCGAATCGTCAGTTAAAATGCCATCAGTCAAGCTTCTTTTTTAAATAGGAATTGAAACAAGTTGTTATGATAATTTTGGTCATTTTGGCCTATTTAATCATTTTGTCATTTACCATTTTGGCCATTTTTGTAATTTTGATCGTTTTTGACATTTTGATAATATTGGTCATTTTGGTCATTTTGACTTATTTGGCCATTTTTGTCATTTTGATATTTTTTGTCCTTTTGGCCATTCTTGTCATTTTAATCATTTTTGTTGTTTTTGTTATTTTGACCATTTCGGCCACTTTGGTCATTCTGACCATTTTTGTCTTTTAGGCCATTTTTGTCATTTTGTTGTATTGTCATTTTGACCATTTGGACCATTTAGATCATTCTGACCTTTTTGTCTTTTTGGCAATTTTGGTCATTTTGGACATTTTTGTCATTTTTGTCGTTTTATTTTAACTTTTGTTGTTTTGAAATTTTTACTTTTTTCCATTTAGATTATTTTGACCATTTTTGCTTTTTTTGTCGCTCTTAACATTTTTGTTGTTTTTGTCATTTTGACCATTTTGGCCATTTAGGTCATTCTGACTATTTTTGCCTTTTAGACCGTTTCTGTCATTTTGGCAATTTTTGTCATTTTGATCGTTTTTGACATTTTCATAATTTTGGTCATTTTTATCATTTTGGCCTTTTTTGACGTTTTATAAATTTTTGTTATTTTTGTCATTTTGACCATTTTGGCCACTCTGTCAATTTTTTGGCAATTTTTGTGTTTTTGATTTTTTTTTTGGTGGTTTTGTCATTTTGACCATTGCGACCATTTAGATCATTTTGACCATTTTTATCTTTTTGGCCATTTTGGCAATTTTTGTCATTTTGATATTTTTTGTCGTTTTTGTCATTTTTGTCTTTTTGGCCATTATTGTCATTTTGATCATTTTTGTAATTTTTATTATTTTGTAATTTGAATCTTTTTCGTCGTTTTAGTCAAAATGACAAAAACAACAAAAATGTAAAAAAACGACAAAAATGGCCAGAATGACAAAAAAAGACCAAAATAATCAAAATGTAAAAAGTGATCAATTTTTGACCAAAATCAAAATGGCCAAAATGGTCCAATCGACCAAAATGACAAAAATTGTCAAATTGACAAAAACGACAAAAATATCAAAATGACAAAAACGGTCAAAAAGACAACAATGACCAAAATAAACTAAATGTTAACTATGATAAAAAAGACAAAAACGACGAAAAAGATCAAAATTACAAAAACGATAAAAATAACAAAAACGATAAAAATTACAAAAATGATAAAAATGACCAAAATGGCCAAAAAGACAAAAATGGTCATAATGACAAAACAACAAAAATGTTCAGAATGACAAAAATGGCCAAAAAGACAAAAATGGTCAGAGTGACCAAAATACTCAAAATGACAAAAACAACAAAAATGTTAAAAACGACAAAAACGTCCAAAATGACCAAAATTATCCAAATGTAAAAAACAATCAAAATTACAAAAATGGCCAAAATGACAAAACAATAAAATTGATCAAAATGACAAAAATGGCCAAAACGGTCAAAATGATAAAAATTACAAAAATTATCAAAATGTAAAAAACGATCAAAATTTAAAAAATGGTCAAATTGGTCAAAAAGACAAAACAACAAAAATGATCAAAATGACAAAAATGGCCAAAATGGTAGAAATGACAAAAACAACAAAAATGTAAAAAAAACATAAATGGCCAAAATGGTAAAAATCTGGAGCAACATTTGAAAAAGGCGCATAAGCGTTTTGACAGCTGCATCTATTTTGCAAATTCCGAGACAACAAGTCACTATTAAAGAAACCCCGCAGTGTGGAGAGGTGGATGGAGAGGCCAGTTTTTTTGTTTTACACTTCGAGTTTTTAAAAAAAGTTTCCAGAAGATTAAAAATTAGCAAAATACCTAGTTCAAAATGTCAAAATGCCCTTTTCTCGTGTTGCTCCAGAAATGACCGAAACTATGAAAATGCCAAAAACGATCAAAATTACAAAAATGGCTAAAATGACAAGCATGGCCAAAATTACCAAAATGGTCAAAACGACATAAAAACAAAAATGATCAAAATGACAAAAATGGCCAAAAAGACAAAATTGGTCAGAATAATTAAAATGACCGAAATGGTCAAAATACAAAACATCAAGAATTATCAATATGACAAAAATGTTCAGAATGACCAAAATGGTCAACATGACAAAAACAACAAAAATGTAAAAAACGACAAAAATGGTCAAAATTGGCCATTTTGGCCACTTTTTAAAAAACTTGAAAAATGCATTTTTGGAAAACAATTCAGGCCGTTGTAAATATTTTTCTAAGTTTATGTCGACCTCGCCCCAACCCACCCCCCCCCCTTCAAAATTGGTCCGAAAAATCAGGGGTTATAAAAATATTTTTCCTTATATCCCATAATATCAATTTAAATCAATATTCAAATCTTATCTCAGCACATTGATTATTTTTTAAAGCCAACTTAAACTGGAATTGCATCTCGTGCAGCTGTCAACACAAAAAAAAAACATTGCACGTTACCAATCCAGGTGATAACCAGTGTAATTCCGGGTGATTTCCTCCTCCTTCTCGAATCACCGCGTCCCAACACCGCCCACTGATAGGCCCTGGTCCCGCTATTAATAGAGTCGTCTTCCCGTTCATTTATCAATTTCCATCTGACTTGCACACACCATCGTAAACAAAGCAGGCCATGTGTGTCGTCACACGTGTGTGTGTTTGTCCGTGTGTGCGCGTACACCTTGGAAACCCCTCGCTCCCCTACAAACCACCCCTTCCTGCTCCTCCGCCACCCCCTTCAACTCACTTGCAAACTTTGTCTCCAAGCACGATGTTCAGCTCGTTTGAGGCCCCGCAAAGAAATTCTCTCCGTTTTTCTCTGACAAAACCCAGAAAATCGACCAGCTGCTCGTTCCGGAACCCACTCGAAACAGCTGGCCAACGCAGCAGGCACGGCACGGCGCCGGAGGGTTGTGGAAAAATCGATAATGAACCAGAATCTTCTCGAAACATTTTTAGGTTAGGTTTCGTGATTTGTATGAAGAAGCAAAAGTGATTGCCGGGAATGACCGCGGAAAGAGGCGGCGGATTTTGAACCGGAACCACTTCCGCACTTTTTGCGGAAAATTTTACGATTCACGCCCGCGACTCGATCTGGCCTCCAGCAGAGTTATTTTTACATAATCCAAAACCCCCTCCGCAAATGGCCGCATCGTTTTGAAGGACAAAAATTGAAAGAAGGAAAAAAAGTGGGTTCTACTTACGGAGTGGCTCGCAAGCTGTAATCGTTGGCGATGGTCTCGATGCCGCCGGCCTTGGCCACCGCAACGTAGCACGACTCGTTGCCAAAGTCTATTCCGATGACGGACATGGTTCCTCTAGTGCCGTTTCCGTTTTACAAGAAAAACCTCCAACACACTTTTCACTCCTTCCTTTTTTCTTCTTCGCTTCCGTTTTACACTTCACGCCGGAAGTGGCCGCTCACGCTAGCCGGTTCACAAAATGCCCTCAAACGAGCTCCGGTGAAAAGAAAACTTCTATTAGTCACACACACTGGACACCTCGCGCGGTACTTTGCGGATTTCACGCGGAAGAACCGTACTTTTTCGAAGGCTTGAATAAAACTGACGCAGCGCGATGATGGCCTGATCGCAGCAGTCTTCTCGCCAACAGTAGCGGCCCCGAAGCAGGTGACAGCTGACAGCTGCCATTTTGATCGATTTTTTTCATTCGCGAAACGTCTCGAAATTTCGTGCACGCATAAAGGGATTCGATACGTTTTATTTATTTTAAATAAAATGATTACTTTATTCGATAATACACCCTCAACAAAAATCATGATTTTTTGAGTTCCAAATCCCACATTTCATACGATTTTTTGAGTTCAGGTACTACAACCATAAAAATGGTTATATGGGTTGAACTGAAAAATTCGTATGAAAAGTGGGATTTGGAACTCAAAAAATCATGATTTTTGGTAAGGGTGTATAGTTTATATCTGGAGTTTTATTTTGAAAAGGTCCTATAAGGCTTTCTAGGCCCAGTGAAAAAAATATAATTTAACTCAAAAATGACGAACTCCTCGTCACAGTGTACTGATGCAAACAATGATCGAGCTGTAGCTGTCACAGCCCTGCGAAGTATGTCGGCTGACATATCGGGCAGTCAATCAAATAAACCAGCTAGAAGTCGCTTAACAAAAAAAAATGCTAGAAAGAGATAGGAAACCTGATGCAAACAAACGTCCAGCTGTCATGTAAACATACTTTGAATGTGTTGGTAAGTTTCTGACTAGAAAGCCTTATAAACCAAATTTCCAGTTTTTGCTTTTTGGGTGTTTTTGAAAACGTCTTGATTCAGGGGTATTAAAAACACCCAAAAAGCAAAAAACTGAAAATTTGGTTTATTGGACCTTTTCAAAAAAAAACTTCGGATATGCAATATAGTTGTATGCAAAAAGATTTCTTTTTCAGCCCTAGTCGTACATTTATCGAACGAAATTTATGGATAAATATGACGACTGACGAAAAAATCAAGCTTTGCAACGAGTCCCATACAACATTTTTTTGCAATTCTGAATAACACCCTTTGACGTGCCATTTGAACTAGCATTTGAACAAAATTATAAGTATAATAGTATCCGTATATTTAATCAAGGAGGGGGGGGGAGGGGGGGGGGGCTAGTTCCACACTGAGTTCCGCACTCAGAGCTGTCAAAGTGTTTCTTTGAAGAAACTCCACGTACACTGACAAATGACGTTCGATTGAACCAAAACTGGCACCGACGAGTGCGGCACTCAGTGCCGCACCGGCTGTTCAAACGAACGTACCAAAAGTCACTAGCTCTAGCTCACATATCTCTTTTCAATAATAGGAGCGTTCTTTTATTACGCCCCTCTTCCCCCTTTTTGTAACAAAGCGCAACAGATGACCCGACCCCCACCCCCCCCTACCTAGAAATCCTAAATAAGGAGACTGGTCGAAGTGAATTTGACGTAGCCAAATAGGCACGAGTTTGACGTATCCAAACGAGCATTTGCCTTTACGCCCAGCCCAGTGTTGCCAACCTCAAAGCATACGTTGCCAGATCGATTTAGCTAGCTTATGGCCTATCTACAATCACTTAGCTTAGAACATCTAAGTAAAGTAGTTACTTAGGAAAGTCTGCAACTTACGTTCGTCATCCACAATCAACTTAGAAAACTTGTTGGGCTGATATACGTTGCTATGCAGTTGTTTGTTTACCTTTGATATGGAAACGTCAACTTACCGTAGATTTTGAAATTTTCCAAACCAAACGTCAGTTTCTAATTTGATTACTTTCCCCGTAAAAAAAAATCCGACTTTTCGCATAACTAAGTCGGGTCTAGTCGGGTGGTTTCGGCCGATTCGTTGGCCAACGAATCGGCCGACCGGGCAACAGACTTCTGTGTAATCTTTACATAAGCGTCTGGTGGTTAATCGGTTGTCGAAATCGGCCGACGAAATCGGTTACAAAAACAACCGATTTTTTACCGATTTAGTCTGTGAATAAAATAAAATCTGACTAAACCCAATTTAATCGGTCTATTCGTAGGCCGATTAAAAATCTTACTCCTAACGAATCCCGACTAAATCGGCTAACTGGTTGGTTATTTTTGATTACCCGATTTCGAAGGGTGTTTCGTTAGGTCGAGAACTGTCAAATTTTTTACGGGGTTTCCATTGTAGAAACTCAGATTCATTTCCATTGATTCAAATTCCTAAGCTAAGTGAAATTTTCTAAGCTAAGTGATTGTAGATAGGCCATTAGACCAGTCTCCCTATTTAGCGTCTCATTCGTAACAGCACGCAGAAAAATGTTTTATAGAATCAGCCTGTACGACCTAGGTTTGAATCAACAAAATTTTTGTTGAATATAATCAACACCGATTTTGCGTTGAAACAACCTTGATTTTCTCAATTCCACTAAAGTCTTTTGTTGTTTCGAAAAAGCTTCTTGACGTTTAGCGTTGATTCAACAAAAATAATGATTTTCAAATCAACAAAAAAATATTCAAATATGCCTTATTTTTCTGCGTGAGACGCATCCTCTCTCCCCTAACTGCGTTACGTATAAAAAGATCGCTCCCTAATTGATTTCTCTATTATTTATTTAACAAAACATGTTCTTATTCACTCCGAAATAGCTACTGCCAACATGAATGACCCCCCGAATCCCGTTTTGAACTCACTCATCTGCTCCAGCTGCGGCCATCTTATATTTTCGCGTCCCATCAGACTTAAATAAAATTTCCAGCGATTTTACGTGTTTTCTGTGCTGACACGATCTGAAAATGAAGATTAAGGAAGCTGGACCTTCTCGACTAGCGGACCGGCTGGCCGCCGCGGCCGCAGATGCCAATTGCATCTGCCGCAGGCCGGAAACGAACGTCGTTTGTGGAAATTGTTCCGCCAAGTTCTTTGGCCGGGTGCAACGGACCTGCCCGAGCCACACTCACGTAAGCTTTGAAAGGGGCGCATTTGGGGGTTGATTAATGTTTCTTGATTTTCAGGTGATATATCTGCTGGATTACGGATACTGTCCGAAATGTAAAGCGCCTTGGCGTTCGCTGGAGGAGCTGACGGCGGCCGAAATGTTCAAACTGGATTTGGCAAAATTAAGAACTGCCAACAACAATCCGGTCATTCGATCGTAATTTCTATCTACTTTTGAAGATCCTATTTTTCTTTCTTGAATAAATTAATTTGATTTAATTTCAACTAAGATCTATTCAAAAAGCATAAGGAACTTAAATCGTAAACCAGCCGGGTGTGCCAGGCCTGTCCTTGTTCTTCTCCAGGAATTTCTTGTGGTTCTTCTTGGCCTCGTCCAGTGACTTCTTGTCGTCCTCCAGCTTCTCTTTGGCCTCCGACGGGAACAGATTGGGAAACTCAAATTTCATCTCTTTTGGCTGCAAAAAAAAAAAAAAAACGCTAAATTAACCTTTCCCTACAAAAAATTGTCCTCCCTTACCAGTGTAACGTAAGCCAGCTTGGTGTCCTCGTCCTTGGTGATATAGCCCATGACCTGGTCCCGCTTCGTCTTGCCCATGGCGATGCGCGTCCGCACGTCCACCACCGGAATCTTGTAGATCTTTTCCAGATAGTTTCGCACGTCGTACTTGGTCATCTCCATCGAGCACGCAAACTGGACGACATTCGGTGGCTGCTCGTGCTCCGGCCGGATCAGCTTGAGCCAAAAGTTGGGTAGAAAAACGCGCAGCTGCGGGTTGCCGCGCTGGTAGATCGGATACCAACGGGTGGACATTTCGGCGGAACTAAAAAGAAAGATTCCGGTCGGCACTGATTGGATAACAACAAAGCAGGCGGCTCAAGAGTCAAAACATGTGAGTTTGACAGTTGTGGATTTTGGGACGACAGGGGAATTGGCAGTTAGGCCGACAAGCGAATCTTTAAACTTACAGGGGGTGATGAGTGAAATAATTTTGCCAAGTGATCTAGAGAGGGAACTGAGCAAAAATTACGTAGCTGAGCAAGACCCGGCAGAAACCATGTTTTTGAACTGATTTTGATAAATCAGTTAAAATTAAAAAAAAAATTCCACCACATTAGATCTATTCCCGTACTGCAAAATTAAGAAATTGTTCTTAAATTCTTAAATTCTGAAATTCTGAAATTCTTAAATTTTTATTTCTTAAATTCTTAAATTCTTAAATTCTTAAATTCTTAAATTCTTAAATTCTGAAATTCTGAAATTCTTAAATTCTTAAATTCTTAAATTCTTAAATTCTTAAATTCTTAAATTCTTAAATTCTTAAATTCTTAAATTCTTAAATTCTTAAATTCTTAAATTCTTAAATTCTTAAATTCTTAAATTCTTAAATTCTTAAATTCTTAAATTCTTAAATTCTTAAATTCTTAAATTCTTAAATTCTTAAATTCTTAAATTCTTAAATTCTTAAATTCTTAAATTCTTAAATTCTTAAATTCTTAAATTCTTAAATTCTTAAATTCTTAAATTCTTAAATTCTTAAATTCTTAAATTCTTAAATTCTTAAATTCTTAAATTCTTAAATTCTTAAATTCTTAAATTCTTAAATTCTTAAATTCTTAAATTCTTAAATTCTTAAATTCTTAAATTCTTAAATTCTTAAATTCTTAAATTCTTAAATTCTTAAATTCTTAAATTCTTAAATTCTTAAATTCTTAAATTCTTAAATTCTTAAATTCTTAAATTCTTAAATTCTTAAATTCTTAAATTCTTAAATTCTTAAATTCTTAAATTCTTAAATTCTTACATTCTTACATTCTTAAATTCTTAAATTCTTAAATTCTTAAATTCTTAAATTCTTAAATTCTTAAATTCTTAAATTCTTAAATTCTTAAATTCTTAAATTCTTAAATTCTTAAATTCTTAAATTCTTAAATTCTTAAATTCTTAAATTCTTAAATTCTTAAATTCTTAAATTCTTAAATTCTTAAATTCTTAAATTCTTAAATTCTTAAATTCTTAAATTCTTAAATTCTTAAATTCTTAAATTCTTAAATTCTTAAATTCTTAAATTCTTAAATTCTTAAATTCTTAAATTCTTAAATTCTTAAATTCTTAAATTCTTAAATTCTTAAATTCTTAAATTCTTAGATTTTAAATTCTTAAATTCTTAAATTCTTAAATTCTTAAATTCTTAAATTCTTAAATTCTTAAATTCTTAAATTCTTAAATTCTTAAATTCTTAAATTCTTAAATTCTTAAATTCTTAAATTCTTAAATTCTTAAATTCTTAAATTCTTAAATTCTTAAATTCTTAAATTCTTAAATTCTTAAATTCTTAAATTCTTAAATTCTTAAATTCTTAAATTCTTAAATTCTTAAATTCTTAAATTCTTAAATTCTTAAATTCTTAAATTCTTAAATTCTTAAATTCTTAAATTCTTCTTAAATTCTTAAATTCTTAAATTCTTAAATTCTTAAATTCTTAAATTCTTAAATTCTTCTTAAATTCTTAAATTCTTAAATTCTTAAATTCTTAAATTCTTAAATTCTTAAATTCTTAAATTCTTAAATTCTTAAATTCTTAAATTCTTAAATTCTTAAATTCTTAAATTCTTAAATTCTTAAATTCTTAAATTCTTAAATTCTTAAATTCTTAAATTCTTAAATTCTTAAATTCTTAAATTCTTAAATTCTTAAATTCTTAAATTCTTAAATTCTTAAATTCTTAAATTTTTTTAATTCTTAAATTCTTACTTTTTGCAACAATTTGAAATTTCTAATTTTAGATGTTTAAGGCATGACCAAGGGCATGACGCTCATGAGCACCATGATTTTGACCACTTTCCTTTTGTTTTAGGACACCCTAACTGAACGACCCAATTTCTCCAGCAAAAAGTGACAGTATGGTGTCGACCTAATTGTGAAATCCCTTTTATCAAGTTTGACAGTTCTGTATTGTCTCCATCGCTTGTCGATTGAAGGTTGGTGAAAATTATTTTTCGGAAAATTCAAGTTTTTCATCGAGAAAAACACCGTATAAATTCAAATTTATTTTTGGAAACCGTCGATAAAAGTGCAGCGTTGAGTTGGACACAAAAAGATACCAAATTATTCAATTGAACCTAGCGAGAAACTTCCTTTTTCTTGCCGCATTTTGGTTATGTAATTTACCCTTGTGTCTGTTGTTCTTTTGCCTTTTCACAGCTCCCGTCTGTTAGCTCGCGAGACCATCCCCAGAAACAATCTTCCGCCATGGGTCACGGATTCGGTGAGCTGGCCAAGGTGCGCGGCATCGTGACGCACAAGATTTCGCCGTTCGAGCAGCGTGCCTTCGCCAACTGGTGGACCAAGGCCATCCCGAACACGCTCCGGCGAATCCGGTCGCAGATCTTCATTGTGGCCCCGCGTAAGAAATATGAAGATTCCTTTGGATAACTCTTGATTTTAACTGGTACGTTTCTTTTATTTTACAGCGTTCGTCGTTGGCTACCTGGTGTACAACTACGTCGAGACTCTGCACACCCAGCTGAACCGCAAGAACCCGAAGGATTTCGAAAACGACGTTTAAATTTCGTCCGCATGCAGGGATTCAGATCCCATGCAATCATGATGCTTATCTGTAAAATTCAACACTAGGAAGGAAATAAAACGAGATCGACTGGAAGGAAAAGTTGTGGTTGTTTCAGTTCAACATTTTGAAAGAAACAATTGGGTTGGAAACCCTTCTTTGCCCTGACACAAAGTGTAAGCTAACAGGATATCGTTACCAAATGAATGATAATTACAATTAGATGACTTTTTTCCCCTAATTCTTGCTAAATCTTTTAAGATTTGCTGGTAGTAATATGTGGACGCAATTATTCACACATTTTTATTTAGGGAGCGTGGATAATTGGGTATTAAAGCCCTATGTCAATATTTATGTACAACGATTTAAAACCCATTTCTGATCACTTTTTTTTCATTTTAATGCAATTTGTTTTAACAAGACAACATTTTTTCGATGGATCAACTAAGGTCCGCTTGGAACGAGCTGTCAAGAAGGACCGCGAGGTTAGATTTTCCAAATTGATTTAAAAATCCATTTTAAACTCTTTGTGGTCGTACAAAGGGTCATTGTACCCAGAAAAATAAGCTTTATCGTTGAAAACAATAATATCAGCAATCTAAGCTTCATTTTAGGACAAAATTGCATTGCATGTTGACTCCAATTTCAACCCAGTCGAGAAAAATGCTGGTGTATCGCTCCAACAGTCCAGTCAGAAATCTGTTGGAATTTCCAACTCTGTAACGATTCTGACAGAATCATGTCAGAACGCAGTGGATGGGAAAGACTTGAATTTTATTTTTTTGTAAAATGCATTTTGATTGCAAATTCGCTTTTACAAAACATTCTGCAAAACACAAATATTTTTCAAAAAAATAAAACCATGGCTCGACAAACAAACGCTTATAATGTTTTGTAGTAACCATCTTTTGATTTTTTATATTATCTATGTCACCAGGGCTGCGGAGTCGGGTCATATTTGAAGCGACTCCGACTCCGGCTTTCTGAGTTAAGCCGGCTCCGGCTTTCCACAAACTGTTGACTCCGGCTCCGACTCCGACTCCAGCCTACCAACTCTAGCTGACTCCGACTCCGGCTCCGACTCCAGCTTTCCACAAATTGTTAACTCCAGCTCCTACTCCGACTACGACACCTAATCTTTATTTTAAAAAAAAAATAAAAATAATTACATTTCAGAACACACTTGCGCGAATACTGTAAACCGGGATGACATTTATGTGCAGGGTGTTTTGAAAAAAAAAAAAAATACCAATTATATATTCAAACAGAATGGTATGGAACCATACAAAGCTTGGTAGATAAGTGTTTTTAAATCGCTAATAACTTTTCAGGATCGAGTTTTACAGCTTTGATATGTTGTACAAAGTTGAGGAGCATTAAATTTCCAATGAGATTCTCACTTTTGGGATTATTTGGATGGAATTAGCGCTCCGTGCAGACCAAACAATAAGAAAATTGCTTTCATACATTTTTTTCTATTTTTTTTCATACAAACTTCACCGCCGAGTATCAATGGATAAATGTTGACCAATTTTGCTCATATTTGGCCCAGAGTCCTAAAATAGGTTTTGAAAAAATGTCCCATATTTTGGGCACCCTACATATTATTCAACTACTTTAAATTTACATTCATTTTTTTAAGTTAATAAAAGCCGTTGCAAATATTTTTCAAAGTTTATGTCACCCCTTTCAAAATTGGTCTGAAAAATCAGGAGACAAAAAAAAATCCCAAAAACTTTAAAAAATTCCATGAAAATAGAAGTCTAATCAACTGAAAACAATCTAAAATGCATTTTTCTGCATTGATAATCATATTTAGCATGTTTGGACTTGTTAAAAAAAGTTTTGAATTTCTATAAAAAAAAAATGTCAATACTTAGATATTTTGGAAACTAATGATGACAACTGGACAGGTGTATATTGCATTTTAAAACACTTTTTTCATTAAAATGTTAAAATCATGGCTAGTAATTTAAATTTGGATGCTTTTTTAATTTTTGACCCCCCCACCCTCGACTTTGGTCAGAGTCGAGGGACATAAACTTCAAAAAATATTTGCAACGGTCTAAGCTAGCTAGACCAAACTTTAATTGGATTTTTTTTTATGAAATTTTAAAAGAAAGCTAACCTGCATACTGTCATGCTGAATTTTTTTAAAGAAACACAGTAATTTTCAAAGATATGTTTTGAAATAAACAATTATCAAATAAACTATTTTGTAAAGCCCTTTTGAATTTATTTGAGAAGACCATCATGGACATTGTTCCCAGTACACACTTTAAACATGTAAATTGGGTCCTTAAATGAAGCTTAGAGTGCTGATGCGATAAAGCTTATTTTTCTGAGTACAATGACCCTTTGTACGACCACAAAGATTTTAAAATGGATTTTTAAATCAATTTTGAAAAACTAACCTCGCGGTCCTTCTTGACAGAAAAGCTCCTACTTGACAGCTCGTTCCAAGGGGACCATAGTTGATCCATCAAAAAATGTGTCTTGTCATTTTTTTTGCATTAAAATTAAAAAAAGTGATCAGAAATGGTTTTTAATCGTGTTTTTTACCGTTGCACATAAAAAATGACATAGGGCTTTAGTACCCAAGTATGAGAAAATTCGGATATTTCAAAAATAAATTAAAATCATATCACCCCGATTCAAGGCGTTTCAAAAAAAAAATAGACTTGTTCAACGATAGTTTTTAAGGATCCACACTTTAAGAGTTTTGTAGAGAAATTGTAAACATAGAGGTTATCGATAAATCCAATGAATTCAATGATTATTTCAAAATTAGTTGGAATTTATTTTCGATTTTTTTACATACTAAATGAGCATACTGCATTCCAAGTAGTAGATTGATATAATAGTTGATAATTTATTGGTAGAGTATTACTGTCATATTTAAAAAAAATTAAAATCATTTTTTTTCGTTAAGTACTGATAGTGAAACTTTATTTTTCCTACTCAAAAAAAAAAAAAAATCATCTACTGAAAACCTCTAAGACATTCGCTATTGGACAAAAAGATGACGGTGTGTATAATTTTTAAGAAAGAGTTTGATAAAATTTGGTCAAATTTTAATTGAAAGAATACATAACTACAAGCAAAAAGAGACAGCAAAGAATCATTTTAATATGCTTTAATTTTTTGACTACACAGCCACAATTGTTCACTATTTTATGAGTTATGACACTACAGTATAGTGTATCCAGATTTTTAAGCGAAGATGGCGTTCGAATTGTGAACGCCCGAAATGTCAAAGTCATGCAGTGGTACCAACATTACGAAAAATTTGTGCCATAGAGTTATCTAAGCCCGAGCTCACGCACACTAGCACTCCATTTGTTTTGCTGGTGGGTACAAAATTTAACCTCAATCTTTTTCGTGTACGTACACGCAATACATGCGCACGTAGATAACTCTATAGCACGACAACCACATTTTTTTCTAATGTTGGTGCTACTGAGAGATTCTGACATTTCGGACGTTCACAATTCGAACACCATCTTCGCTTAAAAACCTGGATACAAACATTGACCATGGAGGATTAACAGATTATGATTCAGTGATCTTACGACACGAATGCCATTGCAATGGTAAAGTGTCTTTAATAAAACTAATAATAATAATTCAGTGATCTTAGTGAAATAACATAATAAGAGCTCTGTAATTATTAAGTCAAATGTAATTACGAAAGCCGACTCGGTCGGTACTGTGACCTGGTACCGAAAAGGACCTAATAAAAATAATTTTCAAAAAAAAAACATTATAAGAGCGTTCCAATCACAACAAAAAGGCTTCGAAAACATCATGGCATCTGATAAATATCTCGAGTTTTGAGGCTCCGACTCCGACTCCAGGTCTCCAAAAAGACCCGACTCCACCGACTCCGGCTCTGACTCCGACTCCACAGCCCTGTATGTCACATAAAACTTTAAACTATTCTGTGATATTTTTTGTCAGTATTTTTGCATTGAAAATAACGTAAAAATCGTCATAAGTATTTATTAACTTACTTCATGTATGCCTTTAGTTATCTAAACGTGTTTTTATCTGTTAAAAACTATTCACTTCCCATATTCCTACCTGCCACTTCACCCCATTTTATCCTCGCCATTTTCCGGCACCTCCACCACCAACAGCTGGGAAGCAGCCGGGGTGCTCCTCGAGGCAAAGTCCTCCTCGTCGGACTGGATCGATTTGGGCGAATCCAGCTCCAGCGTCGTCCCGCTTACGATCCCCCTGAACAGTGCCACGAAAATTTGCCGATCCATGTTGCGCGCCAAGTAGTACAGGAACAGCCAATCGGAGAACGAGAAGTTTCTCGTGATTGCACATATTCCGTGAAAATCCAGGGTGCCAGGCCACGCGAACGAAAACACGAGTTCGTTGAATTTCGTTGATCTGAAAGGGTTAAGGGTGTGCTTTGTTTAAGGTTTTTGCGTAGAATTAAATGTATTACTTACCTTCCGTGCAAATAAAACGTGATCAATCGCCATAGCAGGGCAAGGATTGATATTGTAATCAGTATTGCGTACCAAAACCAAAGAAACGTGAATATCTTCTCGTTGATCACGTTCAGAGCCATAACGCAGAGGGCATCGTGCTTTTGGAT